>NW_020923656.1:0-2707 GCF_003984885.1 Neopelma chrysocephalum
GCATCACCCTGGTGTCAGCCCACCCCCGTGCCCACAGCGGGGGCACACGGTGGCTGCTCCACCCTACCTGTGTCCCTGGCACTGGTACAGCATCTCCACCTCCCGGAACACCCGGCTCCGGATGTGTCCCAGGCGCTTCTCTATGATCTGGAAGGCGAAGCGGGGGGAGGCTCAGGGGAGAGACAGCGCTGCCAGGGAGGGGCCGGGGTACCCCCACACCCTCCCCCCCGGTGCGGGGACCCCCGGGGCCGGGCGGGGAGCCCGGCGGGCTGGAGGCAGCAGAACAGGCTGTTCCCGGCGCGGGTGCCAAGCGGCAGCGCCGGTGCCAAGCCGCTCCCTCTCGGGGCCGGGGCCAAGAGAGCTCCATGTGACGCCCCAGTGCCGGCCCAGCCGAGGGCCCTTCGCCCCACTGGGCACTGCCACAGCCCCGGGGGCTTGGTGGCCATGCCACAGGGGGGGACAGGGGGTCCCCCCACCCATGGCCTTGTGGATGCTCCCCCTGGGCTCAGCCCTTTGGGGCACACAGGACCCCCCTCACCCCCAGCCCTCCCTGCTGCCTCAGTTTCCCCACTCAGAGACCCCCCCGGAGCAATGGGGGGAGGCCAAGCTGCCCTGGCATTTGGCTGCATTTGGACACGGCCCCCGTGTTTCGTGGCCAGGAGCCTGCAAGATGCAGGGCCACGGGATCCCCATCCCTGACCCCAAAAGCAGCTGGCTCACCCCAACCCCCCCAGCACCACCCCTGTGCTTGCAGGGGCTCAGAGACCTCCCTGGGGACAGCGGGAGGTGGCCACTCTGCCAGCACCACGTGCCCCCGCGTGCCCCACGTCCCCAGACACGTTGCAAGTGTTAATGTAAGCTCCAGTCTGCCCTAATTGACAGGGAGGGGAGCGGAGCTAAAGGACCCAGGGCCGGAGCTGGGTGGTGGCAGAGGATGGTGTGGCACCTGCACAGCCCAGCCCTGCCCCTCTCCTGCCCCTCCAGCCCAGGAAAAAGTCATCCTGTGCCAGCACCGGATGGTTCTGGGAGCTGGGAGAGCCCCAGCCTGGGGGGGACAGAAAGGGAAGCTGAGGCAGAGCTTTACCTTCACCGCGTACTCCTTGTTGGTGATGAGGTTCACGCAGGACTGGACTCTGGCGTGGGCCCCTTCTCCCAGCACCTCCTCCTGCAGCTGGTAAACATCTGGCAGGGGAGAGGCCACTTGAGCTGCCAGCTCCACCTCACGGGGCACCACTGTCCTGAGCCTGGGGACAGCAGGAGGGCCCAGCCCTGCCCCAGTCACCCCACTCACCCTCAAACCTGCCCGAGAAGCTGTCGGTGGCCCTGCAGCGCTTCTTCTTCTTGTTCCTCTTCTTGGCGTCAGGGATGTCGATGGGTTGACTTGAAGGCATGTCTGTGCCAGAGCAAAGCCACCACCATCAGTCACCACCTCTGCTCCCCCAAAGGGACCACCCCCAGGGCAGCCCCCAAAGCTTTTGGGGGACCACAGAGGGCCGACATCCCAGAGACAGGGATGGGAGGAGCCCCTGGGATGGAGCCCCAGGGGGGGCACCCGCAGCACCCAACACTCACCGGGACGGGGCGGGCACTCGAAGTTGAAAACGGGCTCCAGGTGGTTGGACTGGTCAAACTCCAGGTCGAAGGGGTTTTGTCCCTGTGGGAGCCAAGAGCAGGAGTGAGGGGGCAGCCACCGGATCAGCCACCACCAGCTGCCCACCCCAGACACGGAGCCCAGCACACTCCTGCTCTTGGCACACTCCTGCTCACCCCCCCGGGGTGCAGGACAGCAGCTCATGCAGGGACAGGCAGAGCTCCCTGCAGAGCCAGAGGAGGGGGAGGAAGGGTTTGCCCCCATGTCCCGGTGGGGGCGGTGCTGTGGGGTTGTTCCCCCAGGCCAGCACGAGGGGGATGATGAGAGGGACCGGAGCCTCCTGCACAACCCAACCCCAAACCTCCGGCCAGACCTGACCTGCAGTGAGGGGGAGGCAGACAGGCCACAGGGCAGGACGGGCTCCAGAGCCACCATGGCCACGTCCTCCCAGCTCTCTGCAAGGTCACGGTGGGGGGAGCCCGCTCTGTCCTGCTCCAGTGGACCCTGTGTCCCCTGGGCTGTGGGACACCCCCAACCCGGCGGGATCAGGGCTCACCCCAAACCCTCCTGCACCCCGGGATGGAGGGAGGGCGTGGGACCCACTGCCTCCCCCTCCCCAAACCCCAGTGGCACCCCAAAGACACAGAGCCCCTCTGCCCCCCCCTCCCGAGCCGCCCCGTGGGCCGGGGCAGCTCTGGGGGCAAAAGGGCCCCGTCCTGCCCGGGATTATGAAATCTGTTTGGGTGGAGGTGGCCGCTCCAGCGGCGTTCCCAAACCCGCCCGGTGCCCGGGCCAGCTGCCAAGCCCGGCACGGCCAACCCCGGCCACCGCCAGAAACACCCAGAACGTGCCTGTTTACTGCGGCCCGGGGGGGCCGGGGGGGTCCCCAGCCGCTGCAGGGTGCGGGGGTCACGCCACGAGCAACCCCCCACCCAGCACCACTCTGGATCTCCGGGGCCAAAACTCTCCTGCCCCGCGTTTTGCCGCCTCCCCCCTCCCCAAAAAGCCGGACTTGGGGGGCGCAGCATCGCCCCGCAGCCGCCGCCCCCGGGATGAGCCCCGGCGGGATGGGGGGGGGGGGGGGGGGCCCCCGGGGGGGGGGGGGGGGGGGGGGGG
>NW_020923657.1:0-5931 GCF_003984885.1 Neopelma chrysocephalum
CCTTGCTGGTTAACTTTTAAACCAGCACATTTTTGGCGCCCAAACGTTGGGGCAGAGAGAGAGAAGTCAGAATCACAATTTCATTTTAAGCATCTGTGTATTTGGATACAGAAACTCCCCGATCAACATGTTGTTTGGTGCATTCATGTGGGTGTTTTATCTGAGCATGTTCATATTTCCACAAATGGGGTACTATTTGCCGTTTTTAATGCTCTCTTTAAGACCAGGGAGAGGGATCCAAATTGCTTTACTAGTATACTATGTTTATGTCATCATAACCTCAGAAGCAATGAGTTTCATTGTAAATGTGTATTCAGTCCTGTTTACCTGTCCTGGTTTAGGTTGCTACCTCTGGGGCCTCATTAAAAATTGCACCCAGCCCTTTGGGGGAACAGTGGGGAATGGTGGTTTCCAGCCTCTCACCTCCTTCTTTCCCTTCAGACCTGGTACAACAGTTTTTGAAAATATTGATTTTCCTTTTGATGCTAAGGACGGCATAATGTTATTGTTAGTGTTGCTCTGTCTGCTGCTCTGTCTGCTCTGTACTGTTTACACCATGCTTAGGGTCAGAACAGGGCCTTCTAGGGAGGCTGTTTGGACGCCTGTCCTGGGAATGGATAACGCTGAGTGGCACGGGAAGTGGGAGGACATCGGCCAGTATTTGGAGAAGTTTTCTCCTCCCATGATCTGGAAATTCACCCCTGAACAACTGCAGGATCCTGTCAGCATGATAAAACTGGTAAAGGAAAAATGCTCTGGCAGCTCCAGAGATGGTCAGCTCACAGCAACCTGCTGGGCCCTGGCCACTGCTTACCGGGCACTGCTTGACATGGTACAGCACTGCCAGGGGGAGGAGAGAAGGAGCAAATCAACTGGCACCACGTCCACACAAACTACAGCTGAGTTGGAGGGAGTAAGAAATAAATCAACTGGCACCATGCCCACACAAACCATCGAGGAGCCAGAAGGACAACAGAAACCAATAGCAGTCGCCCCTGTCCAGAAAAGGAAATCGAAGACCAAATCAGTTCGCATAGCAAATGATGACGAAGAGGCAGGACCTTCACATCCACCGGAGGAGACAGAGCCAGAAATAATCACTCGGTCCCTATCCCTGGGTGAGCTACGTGAGCTTCGGAGAGAGTTCACACGACAGGCGAACGAGTCCATCCTGACCTGGCTGCTCCGAATCTGGGATGCCGCCGCTAACGACACAATTCTAGATGGAAGTGAAGCAAGGCAACTGGGATCCCTGTCTCGAGATGTCGTCATTGATCAGGGGATTGGAAGGAGGCAGGAAACTCTCAGCCTGTGGCGGCGACTGTTGTCCAGTGTAAGGGAGAGATACCTTTGCAAGGAGGACCTCCATGTACAGCAAGGACAGTGGAACACGATGGAACAAGGTATCCGGTGCTTGAGAGAATTGGCTGTACTGGAGATAATCTTTTCAGAGGACGAAAGATTTCCTAAAAGTCCAGATGGTGTACAGTGCACATCCCAGATGTGGTTGAAGTTTGCACGACTCGGGCCAGAAATGTATTCCCGCTACCTAGCAACGCTGCAATGGAGGGAGGGAGAGGACAAGGTTGGTGCATTGGTCAGCAAACTCAGGATTTATGAAGACACTGTCACCGCCCCATTACGAGCCCACGTCTCATCGGTGGAAACCAAACTGGCTGAACATGTCCGAAGCCTGGAAGAGAAGATTGAAGAAGGACACCAGAGGCTAAGAGAAGAAATTAAGGAAGGGATCTTCCATACCTCGCCAGGACAAACAAGGGTCTCTGCTATCAGGAGCCAGCGTCCCCCAGCTAAGGAGAGAGGGTACACTCCACGTGGCAATCTATGGTTTTACCTCCAAGAGCACGGAGAAGATATGAGGAAGTGGGATGGGAAACCCACCTCTTCCTTAGCAGCCCGGGTACGTGAATTGAAAAGAGGGACAAGTACCACAAGGAACTCTTTGAGGATGAATGCTGCTCCAGTCTCTCGTAGGCAAGACTCCAGACGGCCCAGGAATGATGATATGTCTGATCCTCTTGAAGGGACTTCCAGGTCATACTTACAAGAAGAGCGCAACGAGTACCATGACCAGGACTAGGGGTGCCCTGCCTCTAGCCAGGTAGAGGAGAGGGACAATCGAGTCTATTGGACAGTGTGGATTCGGTGGCCTGGCACATCAGAGCCACAAAGATATAAGGCTTTAGTTGACACCGGCGCACAATGTACTTTGATGCCATCAAGATACATAGGGGCAGAATCCATCTCTATTTCTGGGGTGACAGGGGGATCCCAACAGCTGACTGTACTGGAAGCTGAAGTGAGCCTGACTGGGAAGGAATGGCACAGACACCCCATCGTGACTGGTCCAGAGGCCCCGTGTATCCTTGGCATAGATTACCTGAGGAGTGGGTATTTCAAAGACCCAAAAGGACTTCGTTGGGCGTTTGGCATAGCTACTGTGGAGGCAGAGGAAATTAGACAGTTGAACACCTTGCCTGGCCTCTCAGAGGACCCCTCTGCTGTGGGACTGCTGAAGGTTGAAGAACAGTTGGTACCGATAGCCACAGCAACCGTGCACCATCGGCAATACCGCACCGACCGAGACTCTGTGACTCCCATACATAAGATGATCCGTGAACTGGAGACCCAGGGGGTGGTCAGCAAGACTCGCTCACCCTTTAATAGCCCTATATGGCCAGTGCGTAAGTCCAGCGGAGAGTGGAGGCTGACGGTGGATTACCGTGGACTCAATGAAGTCACACCACCCCTGAGTGCTGCTGTGCCGGACATGCTGGAGCTCCAGTACGAGCTAGAGTCCAAGGCAGCCAAGTGGTATGCCACCATTGACATTGCCAACGCCTTCTTCTCCATTCCTTTGGCAGCGGAATGCAGGCCACAATTTGCTTTCACTTGGAGAGGTGTGCAGTACACCTGGAATCGACTGCCTCAGGGGTGGAAACACAGTCCCAGCATTTGCCATGGACTGATCCAGACTGCACTGGAAAAGGACGAGGCTCCAGAACATCTACAGTACATTGATGACATCATTGTATGGGGGAACACAGCGGGGGAAGTCTTCGAGAAAGGAGAGAAGATAATCCAGATCCTCCTAAGAGCTGGTTTTGCCATTAAACGAAGTAAGGTCAAGGGACCTGCTCAGGAAATTCAGTTCTTAGGAGTGAAGTGGCAAGATGGACGTCGCCTAATTCCAACGGAGGTAATTAACAAAATAGCAGCCATGTCCCCACCAACCAGCAAGAAGGAAACACAGGCTTTCCTAGGCGCTGTGGGCTTTTGGAGGATGCATATCCCTGAGTACAGTCAAATTGTAAGCCCTCTCTACCTTGTGACACGGAAGAAAAATGATTTCCAGTGGGGCCCTGAACAACAACAGGCCTTTGAACAAATCAAACAGGAGATTGCCCATGCGGTAGCCCTTGGGCCAGTAAGGACAGGACAGGACGTGAAGAACGTGCTCTACACTGCAGCCGGGAAGAATGGCCCTTCTTGGAGCCTCTGGCAGAAAGTGCCTGGGGAGACCCGAGGACGACCGCTGGGATTCTGGAGTCGGGGATACAAAGGATCTGAAGCCAGCTATACACCAACTGAGAAAGAGATCCTGGCTGCTTATGAAGGACTTCGAGCTGCCTCAGAAGTGATCGGCACCGAAGCGCAGCTCCTCCTGGCACCCCGACTACCAGTGCTGGGCTGGATGTTCAAGGGGAGAGTTCCTGCTACACATCACGCCACCGATGCCACATGGAGTAAGTGGATCGCTCTGATCACACAACGAACCCGGATAGGGAATCCTAATCGCCCTGGGATTCTGGAAATTATCACCAATTGGCCCGAAGGTGAGAGTTTTGGACTATCCTCTGAAGAAGAAGAGGAGCAGGTGACACGGGCTGAGGAGGCCCCACCATATGACAAGCTACCAGCAGATGAAAGACGATATGCGCTCTTCACGGATGGCTCCTGCCGCATTGTAGGGACAAACCGAAAATGGAAGGCAGCCGTGTGGAGTCCCACACGGCGAGTTGCAGAAGCAACCGAAGGACAAGGTGGGTCAAGTCAGTTCGCAGAGCTTAAAGCCGTTCAGTTGGCTTTGGATATAGCTGAACGAGAGAAGTGGCCAAGACTCTATATCTACACTGACTCATGGATGGTGGCCAATGCTCTGTGGGGATGGCTAGAGCGATGGAAAAAGGCCAACTGGCAGCGCCAAGGGAAACCCATCTGGGCGGCGGAGATGTGGCAGGACATCGCTGGCCGGGTAGAGAAGCTGAGTGTGAAGGTTGGTCACGTAGACGCTCACGTACGCAAGAAACGGGCTAATGAGGAGCATCGCAACAACGAGCAGGCGGACCGAGCTGCCAGGATTAAAGTCTCTCAGGTGGATCTGGATTGGCAACACAAAGGAGAATTATTTCTGGCTCGATGGGCCCATGACGCCTCCGGTCACCAGGGGAGAGATGCAACATACAGATGGGCTCAGGACCGAGGGGTGGACTTAACCAAGGACATTGTCTCACAGGTCATCCATGACTGTGAGACATGTGCTGCCATCAAGCAGGCCAAGCGGGTGAAGCCTCTATGGTATGGTGGACGGTGGTCAAAGTACAGGTATGGGGAAGCCTGGCAAGTTGACTACATCACGCTCCCCAAAACCCGCCAGGGCAAGCGCTACGTACTTACCATGGTAGAAGGAAGTACTGGATGGCTGGAGACATACCCCGTACCTCATGCCACTGCCCGGAATACCATCCTGGGCCTTGAAAAAACAAGTCCTGTGGCGACACGGCACCCCGGAGAGAATTGAGTCTGATAATGGGACCCATTTCAAGAATGGCCTCGTAGACACCTGGGCCAGAGAGCACGGCATTGAGTGGGTGTATCATATCCCCTACCATGCACCAGCTGCTGGAAAAGTTGAACGGTGCAACGGACTGCTGAAAACCACCCTGAAGGCACTGTGTGGGGAGACTCTCAAACACTGGGAGCTGCATTTAGCAAAGGCCACCTGGTTGGTCAACACGCGAGGCTCCATTAATCGAGCTGGCCCTGCCCAATCAGAACCTTTGCATACTGTAGATGGAGATAAAGTCCCCGTGGTGCATATGAGAGGTATGTTAGGGAAGACTGTTTGGATTAGTCCCACCTCAAGCAAAGGCAAACCCATCCGAGGGATTGTTTTTGCTCAAGGACCTGGTTTCACCTGGTGGGTAATGCAAAAAGATGGGGAGACACGTTGTGTACCACAAGGGGACGTAATTTTGAGTGAGAATGGTCCGTAATGTTTCATTGTACATATGTGTATATAGTTTTAAAGAGACATAGTTTTTAAGGGGGTTAATTTGG
The DNA here is from genome assembly GCF_003984885.1 of Neopelma chrysocephalum. Taxonomy (NCBI): domain Eukaryota; kingdom Metazoa; phylum Chordata; class Aves; order Passeriformes; family Pipridae; genus Neopelma; species Neopelma chrysocephalum. The sequence continues at coordinate 5,362 of NW_020923657.1, forward strand.
GCATGACATGGATGGCATAGAATAAGGGGTGGATAATGTCCTGGTTAGAACGGCTGGGACCAATTCATCCCTGGATGGGTGTAACCCAAAACTGTGTATTCTATAGCCTCCATGCCATTTCCCAAAAACTGCTGTCAGTAGAGGCCTGCAAGGTGGGAAGATGTTCCTGTACCCTTTTATGGAATTCCCCACTCTGATATCCTTATATGGAATTCCCCGCTCTGATAAGAGGGACTGAGCATCCACATGCCCTTTTATGGAATTCCCTACTCTGAGGGAGGGACTGAGCACTCCCACCTGAACTGGAGAGTATATAACTGGGAGTTTCAGAGCCTTGGGGCTCCCTCTCGTGAGACCCAGAGGAAGACAGCAGACCACCGCTGCTCCCAACCAGGCTGAGACCACCACCCTCGACTGGACTGCAATCACCACTTCTGACCAGACTGCAGCAGCTCTCCCACCAGCAGGTTTTATCCCCTCTCCCTTTGCTTTGGACTCGGGGGGTGGGCCAAGGTACACCACTTTTGTTCATACCCCAGGGTGCTGGGTTTGTACATTTGGGTTTTGTGG
>NW_020923658.1:0-104376 GCF_003984885.1 Neopelma chrysocephalum
GGAAGGGAAGGGAAGGGAAAGGAAGGGAAGGGAAGGGAATTAAAAAACCATCCTTACATACACTTTATCTTTTTTTTATCATTTCATTGATGTTGTTTTTCTCCTAGGCTTTAGAGAAATCAAATTTTATTCCCTGCAATGCTCACTCAGTAGCTTCTGTGGACAGTTGTGTTGTTAACGGTCAAAGAGAAATCTGCTCTGAATAGAAGAGCCCCACTCTGTAAGTTAAGTCTGTCCCGGAGACTCCTTCAGTGTACTATAAATCAGTTAGAGCTCTGTTATTGCTTGCTTGGATCTTTAAAATTTCTCCTCTGCTCCTTTCCTCTGCTGGGAGCAATTTCACTGCAATTACTGAAACGAATCCCCTGAATTCCTCTCTGTAGCTATTCACATGACCCTCAGTGTTTTGGACTTGATTTTTCTCCAGTTTACTCCACAACAGGAAGAGTCATTAGGAAATTTTCCTCAGTCAGTGGCTTCAGGTTTCTATTAAAAACTTTTGCTACTTGCAACACTTCTCAAAACCTTTAAAAAACAAATCTAGCAGTGGAATTATTCAATCAAATGTTATTAAATGCACAGATTATGCTTTAGAAACCACTTACAAAGAAGGTTTTGTACAGATCAGTGAGGACGCTAGCGAGGAGGGGGCCCTGATATGAATGGAAACGTTTGTTTCAATCCTCATTTATCTTAAGGCCTGGGTGCTTTCTGGACAGTGAAACATTCTTTTTCTCCCTGCACTTGGAAAAGTGAGGATCAAGTTTCAAGAGAGTGTCCTTGAATGCTCAAGTAAGGAATTTGCTAAGTGGCCTCCTCAGCCAACACAGCTCCCATGTTAAATGTGGTTTCTTAATTCCCTCTGCCCTCAGCAGCTGGATTAACCATCCTTCCTTATCACAGAGCATCACGGCCAGCTGAACCTCCAAAGTTTTATCCAGCCACAAAACCATGGCCACTTCTCACATTAAAATGTTTGCCGTTTCCCCACCACCCTGAAATTTTAACCTAGCCTTGATAAGGTCATAAACCACAGTTTTGTCTCAGTGTTCTCAGGTTTTCCAGGGCTGCTCAAGATATCTCTGTGACTGCAGAGCATGGGGAATGCTCCAGCATGCCTGAATTCCACGCACCCCTGCAATATAAACATTAATTAAAGCATATCGAGTTACTAATTGTCACTGAGGCCACCAATTAATTTGATCTGGGATCCACCTATATTTAAGGAAAATGCAAGAAAACATTGGAACATTTTGGCCTTCTTACAAAGAAACATTAGATACGTTAAATGTACTTTTGCCTAAGTAGCAGATTCAGTGCATATGTGGGGTCCCACTGAATGCCTTCTGAAATGAGCAGTGAAGCTCTTTAACAGAAGCAGAACCTGGTTCTTGCTCAGACGGTGACCTGAACAACTATGTTAGAAATCAGATTTACAGCCCTATTCTCAAACCCAACTTTTGTTTGTGGCTGTTGAATTTTGGCCAGAGTAAAGATTGGAGTGTTTGTCCTGCAACTTGCACAGCTAACTTTAAGCTTTTCTTCTTCCTGCCATCCAAAGCTTCTTGGGATTAGTCAGGACTGATATTGATGTATGAACATCTTAAAAGCTCCCAGGCTGAAGACTAAACATTGCTGTGTAAAACAGAATTTGGCAGTGATTCTATAGGATGAACCTAATCAGAGCAGACAGATTACAATACATGGTAAAGGCATGGAGTTGAAAAGAAAAGAGGACTTGCTCTGCAGTATTGCATGATACATTCTGGAGAAACTAGAAAACCTTTCAGAGCAGCTGGGACAGAGGGAAATGAACCATTTCTTCCCAAGTGAAATAAATAAAAGAAGGAAATCATAGAATCATAGAATGAGCTGGGTTGGAAGGGACCTCCGAGATCAAGTCCAACCCTTGATCCACTACTGCTGCGGTTACTAGACCATGGCACTAAGTGCCACATCCAGTCTCTTTTTAAAAATCTCCAGGGACACAGAATCCACTACTTCCCTGGCCAGCCCATTCCAATGTCTGATCACCCTCTCTGTAAAGGAATTCTTTCTAATATCTAATCTAAACGTCCTCTGGCACAACTTGAGACCATGCCCTCTTGTCTTGCTGATAGTTGCCTGGGAGAAGAGACCAACCCCCACCTGGCTACAACCTCCTTTCAGGGAGTTGTAGAGAGTGAGGAGGTCTCCTCTGAGCCTCCTCTTCTCCAGGCTGAACAGCCCCAGCTCCCTCAGCCTCTCCTCAAAGGACTTGTGCTTGAGTCCCTTCACCAGCCTTGTTGCTCTTCTCTGGACCTGCTCCAGCACCTCAATATCCTTCCGGAATTGAGGGGCCCAGAACTGGACACAGTACTCCAGGTGTGGCCTCACCAGCGCTGAGTACAGGGGAAGAATCACATCCTTGGACCTACTGGCCACGCTGTTCCTGATACAGGCCAGGATCCATTGGCCTTCTTGGCCACCTGGGCACACTGCTGGCTCATGTTCAGCTTCCTGTCAATACAAACTCCCAGGTCCCTTTCTGCCTGGCTCCTCTCCAGCCACTCTGTCCCCAGCCTGTAGTGTTGTATGGGGTTGTTGTGGCCAAAGTGCAGGACCCCGCACCTGGCCTTGTTGAACCTCATCTCGTTGGAATCAGCCCAACTCTCCAACCTATCCAGGTCCCTCTGCAGAGCCCTCCTGCCTTCCAGCTGATCGACACTTCTCCCCCACCTTGGTGTCATCTGCAAATTTGCTGATGGTACACTCATTCCCCTCATCTAAATAATCAATAAAGATATTAAACAGGACTGGGCCCAACATTGATCCCTGGGGGACACCACTAGTGACCGGCTGCCAACTGGATGCAGCACCGTTCACCACCACTCTCTGGGCCCAGCCATCAGCCAGTTCATAACCCAGCACAGAGTGCCCCTGTCCAAGCCATGAGCTGCAGCTTTTTCAGGAGTATGCTGTGGGAGATGGTGTCAAAGGCTTTGCTGAAGTCCAGGTAGACCCATCCACAGCCTTCCCCTCATCCAGCAGGTGGGTCATCTGATCATAAAAGGAGATCAGATTGGTCAGACAGGACCTGCCCTTCCTAAACCCATGTTGGCTGTGTCTGATCCCTTGTCCATCCTGTAGGTGCTGTGTGATTGCACTTAGGGTGATCTGCTCCATAATCTTGCCAGGCACTGAGGTCAGGCTGATGGGCCTGTAGTTTACTGGGTCCTCCTTCTGGCTCTTTTTGTGGATGGGTGTGACATTCACCATCTTCCAATCATCTGGGACCTCCCCAGTGAGCCAGGACTGTTGACGCTTCAATCTGCCTCCAAACTAGGAAAAGAATGGTGGTGAGAAAAGTGACCAGAGCCTGAACCAAGCTTTTCACATTGCCCAGTTCCTGACAGTAGCTGTGTTTGAAGTGCACAGGCATGTATCACCTCACCCCTTGGTCTCAGTCCTGGTGAGCTACTGACCTCAGCAAAGGAAAGCAGCTTTTGGCAGACACCAGTGGATGCCTGCATTGTGGCATCAGGTAACACAGCTGCTCTATTTTTGAGTCCTGATATACCACCTGATAAAGGAAAAGTCAAAGGAACCCCTTTTTTTCTCCAAATCACCTGCATTACTCTGTACCTGACCAAGAAAATGTTATTCCAGATACCTGTAATGTGTTTCCCAGAGGAAGGTAATTTTCAGTACAAAAACCCACACAACAAAGTTCAGTCAGAATGGAAAGACTTGCAATTCAGAAGAAGGACAGAACTCTGTATGGTGTTGATTGTGAAACATTCAACACAGTCAGTCACCTCTTCCTTGTTTATGTTTGGGTTGGGTTTTTTTTGTCACTAAAACTTCACTGATTGGATTTTTTTTATTGATGATAACCAACTCCATCAAGGAGTGCACAAAACTGATTCCTGCTTGATAAGAGTGAAGTTCTCCCCATCACAGTTCTCCTTTGAGACTTAAAGTTAGGGACCATTCTGAAATTTTGATTCATGTAAGAAAACTGTTAACTTGAACTTGAGAACATGAAAAGAAGGCAAGCAACCATCTTCTCCAGATTTGCTGCCTTTATAGGGGATCTCTCAAGATTTTATATTTCCCATTTCAAGTCGGACACAGATTCCAGTGCTTCTTCCACTTTCAGAGCAGAAACAAAACAGGGTTCTTGTTTAAGTAATAGGATGATGAGTCAGTCTGCAACTCTAATCATGTTGCCTTTCTGTGGAAATCTTATTGAAAACTTAGGAGATAATTTGTTCATTCTTCGAACAGCCTTACATACACAGTCAGTGAATCAATGAAGATGGATGATGTTTGGAACTGACTCACACATTCTGATTCTCATTTCTTCAGTCCCCTTCTCAGTGAAGACTGAAAAAGCTCACTTCTCAAGATGAGCAGTTAAACCACTGGACATCCCCTGAAGGACACACTTGGAGCACTTGTGAGTGACTGTGTGCAATAAAACCATCTAATGCCTCTTGCAAATGGACACAACTCAATCAGACCTTTCTCTTGCACACTTCTGTATGTCAGGAGGCTGCTCCAGCACCTCCTGCAAATAGTTAAGCATCTTCACTTAATTTCCAGGGGAAAAAGAAAATCTCTACAGTGAGCATGTAACAATTTCTTCCTGCCTCAGCTCTGTTCCTTACTAAAAAATTGTCTCCCTCCAACTATCTTCCTCACCCTAGTATACTTATAATTCAACAGTCATGTTCCTTCTTTTCTGTCATCCTGCTAGGATGAGCAGATTTTTCTTCTTAAGTTTCTGGTCTTAAACTTCATGTCCAGAGCTGTACACATGTGAATGTTCTCACTACTTACTGGTTCTGCAACACTAAACTGCTGGGAATATGTCTTCTCACAAGTCCTAAAGCACATCTGAGGACTTTCTTTAGTCCTTGATTATTCTGCAACAGTTTACTGAACTGGGAATTGTACTTTAAATGTTCTTGTGCCAAGATGAAGAAGGTAAACACATTTCAGTGGCTGGGAAAATTAGACCCCTCTTGACCTTGCTTTTTCAGTCTGAGCACAAGGACGGTTCTGCTTGCTTAAATTCCTATATTTTTCCACCTTTCACAAGGAAAAAGTGTAGCTCTGGCAGTTGAGAGAGGCATTTGGAGGAGGAACAATCAGAAGAGGGTTTCATGTTGCAGCAGCTTCCTGAGTGAGAAAAGACAGGTATGGGAAATAATAACTCTGCTCCAATGTCAGGGCTGAGGAGATTTCTATTTCCAATTTAAATGTAATTTTAAGAGCTGTTTATAGCAGCGAGGGTTCACTTCAAGAACTTGGAGGCTTAGTATACAAACTGGGCAGTCCACAGAAAGGTTCCCATCAACTTCAGGGTGGTGTGCCTTATGAGTGTATGCTCTTAGGCTGCAATCAGGAATGAGGGAGCGCTTTAAAAATGCTGGTGCTGTGCAATATTTATGAGGTTTTTCTTCCTATATCATTCAGTTCTTGCACTTGGCTCTTCAGAAAATTCCAAGAACTGCTCATCTGCAGATTATGATGCTTGGTTTCCTTCAGGGAGAAAGAGAGACTGGTAAGGAGATCTTAGAAACATGGTTAAGAGGGTGAAATCTGTGTTGTTGGCACTTAACAGCAAGTTTTAGGTTGACTCCCAATTAATAAGAAAAAAATTAATGGCTGAGTACTAAAATAACAGACCAGCCACACACGCAACACTCTATGATTTGACATATCGTAATTCCTGTAGCCTTCAGAAGGTACATGCTCATCATACTTACCCACATAATATTTAGAAATCCTCACTGGTGTTTTTCACAGTGATTAATTGGGTTAAATTGTCAGATGGACTAAAAAGCAAAGTATTTTTATTCTGGAAGGACAACTCCTTGACCAAAAAGAAGGAGAAGATTAAACACTGTGCAGGCTTTTAAACTTTGGATATCAACAAAGTGCTTCTAAATAAATTCAGCAGTAGAAAAGAAAGACAGACAGTTCTGAGAATATGCTTGCTCTAAAGACTGCTTGAAAAAAATCCAGTCTGGAAAGTGGAGAACTCTCCAAATCTAGAGGTGATAAATTTGCAGCTCAAGTCATGTCCTAGTTTTGCCCATATACAGCAGCACACACTTGATTTCCATAAGATATCAAGTAGCTGAAGCAAGTTCACAGCACACACTTCAAGACTGCTTAATGTACAGCAGGATTTCTGAAGTCTAGTAGATATGAACTCTAAAAGTAGATATGGCATCCCTTCCTTTGTATCAATGCTCTGGGTAGTTCAGGACTGCAACCAGCAGTTAAGAAAATATGTACAAATAGGAAATGCCATCTCTGTTTTAACTCTTGGAATTGGAGCTGCAAAATCCAGATATGTGGAAGCAGAGTGTGAGGCTGTGTTTCTATGTCTTTCCAGCTGTATGAAAACCCTGGTTTTCTCAAAGAGCCACCCAAGAGGATAACTTACTCTTTCTTCAAACATTTTTCTGTGTTTTTATTACTAAAGGGGAAGTGCTGCAGGACTTATTTAGGGAGTGATAGCAGATGATGGATTAAATATGAGCTCACAGTGAGACACTGTAGCACAAAGAGGCAAATACCATACTGGGATGTGGAGCAGAATTACTTGCAAGACTACAGAGGTAATAATTCCTCCATACATGGCCCTGGTGAGGCCCCTCTTGGAAAACTGTGATCAGTTTTGGGCAACTCAATATAAAAAGGAAGTCAATAAAAGAGAGTGACTACAACAAACAATGATAAAGATAAGAGGGTTGGAAGGTATGATGTATGAGCAAAAGGTAAGGGAATCAAACTTACTAAGCACAGCTAAAAGATGGAGGAAAGGAAAGGGCAAGGGGAGAAAGGCCATGACAACGCCTCAGTATTTCTACATGGGTGGGAAACTTTGTGGCTGTACATGTATTTCAGAGTCAGTGAAAAAAAAAGTTACATTTTTCATGGAAAATTTAAGAACAAGTTTTGACAAATCCCTTGCTCCTCCTCATCATCTTACAGACATATTTTGGTTGTGGGAGAGAAGAAAGTAATTCATTGGGGGGGGGAAGGGAACATTTTGGAAAGAAAATAGATTTTCTTTCAAGGAAAAAAAAAAAGAAAACAGACCAGAGTACACATGTCTACACGTACAAACAAACGTTCTCACACACGTGTATATTTTGTCCCCAAGAAAAATACATTAGTGGAGCATTACTAGCCAGCTTTCATTAAAGGCTGATCTTCAAAACTTCATCTGTTCTTAAAAAATTAGGTTTTCCTGGGTAACTTTATCACATTGTGATCCACTCCACAGCTCATGTAATCACTCTCCTCTCAGTAGTACAATGTTCGTCATCATAAAAGGACAGCATTGCACTTGCAAAGGCTTCCTTCTGGATGGATTAGATGGTCTCCACCTGGACTGGTGGTCAGGGAAGAGCAGCTGGCATTGCTCTGAAATAAGAAGAGCTCTCAGATTTCAAACTGCTGAATCCTCGACCTGCTTGGGCATCTCCAAGCACTCAGGCAAATATGATTAATCACAAGGTGGCTGAGCCAGGCTGGGGATGAGGGGAGTAACTGGAGCCAGAGTAGATGAAGACTGTGTAGTTCAGACAAAGCTAGTTTGGAGCTGAGCGGGGGGGGGACACAATAAAAAAAACTCCTTTGCACTGTTCATTCTCACTCGTAGTTTTGCGTTAGCTCAGCTGCACACCTGCAATTAATACATGAAACTGTCTTCTGGACAAGGTCTGTTTTATGATGTTGTTTGCATAATCCTTCCACCAGCCTGCCTTTTTCCTGGAAATATGTGACTTTTCTTCAACTTCCTAATAACTTTTCTGGGGAAAAAAAAATAATAAAAAAGACATAGAACCAAATTAATTGTTTAACCAATTTCTTCCTTTCTCTCTCCCTCCCTTACTTTTTCCAGGACAAGTAACAGAGCTGGAGCCTCTTGCTTTGACTCAACAATATCTTTCTCTTTCCAACTATTCTTCTTTTGACTGGCAGTGTGTTCTGCTTATAAATCTTCCACAAAAATTGGTGTTTGCTTTTCAAACCTTCAACTCCAAACACAATTCAGCCTTTAAATTTATTAGACTGCATTTATTTTCCTTGTATATTCTTATAAGTTATCCTGGCCATCTTTCCAGTTCTTCTTCACTCTTCACTGCTCATGAAAGCATATTTTTTTGCAGTTGCTAAGGAGGTCCTCATCTGCAAAACAAATAGTCTTCTCAGAAAGTCTAACTTTCTTCTCTGCTTTCTTGCATAACCCTTACAGTAGTTTGGTTCAAATCTTCTTGTTTCTTTTTGGTTTGTTTTTTTTCAGAGTGGGAAAGATGGCAAAAGACAGACACTGTCATCTCTTTTAAATTAACTGCTTGGTACTGGTGAAGTCAATAGGATGCATTCGCTGCACGGTGAGCTATGATTAACCAGAAGCCTGACACACACAAACGACGCAAGCACTGGGAGCAAACTCTCACGCTGTTACAGCATTTTGAGAGGTTGTGCCAATATCCCAGAGTCAGCTGCCATCCCCAGTATCAGTGCCCTGACTTTCACAGGGGCTATTCAGCAGTTTAAGAATTGTAGGCACCTTACCACTGCTGAGAGAAACTGAAGAATGGCTTCCCAGCAGGATCAGTCCTAGAGCGTTCCTTGTGAAATTACATACTTTTAAACTGAGAAAAATATATAATTTAGAGGTAAATGTTTTGGGTTTTTTTCTGCAATTGTTAGTGCTGCTTTTATATATCCTAAAGGAGAAAGGATGCAAGAAAATGTTGCCACCCATAAGCACTGTGGAAGGAAACTACAGCAGGTTCACTTGCAGGATGGAAGCTCTGTTTAGGATACCTCTTATCTCCATGGGCATTCTTACCTGTCTTTATAGGGCTATTTGATGAAAAGAGGAGCTGCCAATAACGACTCAAAAGGCAATACCCAAAATAAGGTTTTTGTCTACATCCACATTATTTGAGAAACACTAAAACACTTCCATTTGCACATACACAGAAAATTCACATCAGCACTCTTATCAATGTTCAGATTTTCTAGGCCTGTATCCTAGAGGAATTTGAGTCTCCATCTTGGATTTTGAACTCAATTGTCATTTCTTCTATAGTGTACTCTATCAAAACTTGTTCTCACTCAGACACCTATTTCTGACGTGTAGACATCCAGAAAATCACATCTGGTTTGTCTCCACATTTGCTTGTTGAAAATAAGGCTGAAAGAAGCCTTATTTGCATTAAAATCTGGACAGTCATTCACTGCAATTCCACAAAGGTTGAATTTAGTTAAAAAAGAAAGCTAGAAAGGTTCAAGTCTAATGTGAATTCAACTAAGAATCTCCATCTCAGTTAACGTTGGATGCAAACCATATGAAAAGCCACAATAAATAATTTAGATATTGTCAAGCAAAACATGCACTACCTGATAAGGGAGCATTTCTCTTTTATTAACCCCTAATGGTAATTAGCTACTTACATTACTAAGAGAGCTTCTCACCTTAAAAAACTTGCACATTGATTTGCTTTCAACAGAATAAACAACAAAAAACTTCAAATGCTGCAATATTGTCAACATTGAGCCTGACAATGCAGAAGCCAGAACTTCTTTGAAGATTATAGCTCCCATTTCCCCATTAGTGTTGTTACAAAGTTTAAATTCCTACACTGAGATTTTACTAAATTTCTTGGGTTTGTCTGCATGTTTACTTCAGGCACACACTGAAAGTGGATGCTCAGAACTGTCATTACCTGCTTGCCTAGAAGTTCAACCTCCCACACAGACCAATTCCAACATCCTTTCAGATATTACACACTTCCTTGACACCCAGAACTATAACCTAGTTGAAAACACCCCAAGTCAGATGTTCTGAGAATCCCATTTATACATAAAAATACTCTCGTGGCTCCTTCCAGCCACTGGGAGAAAAAAAACCCAACTGTCTCCAGTAACCACAGAAATCACCTCAAAAGAAACATGTGCAATGCACACCAAACATTTTGAAGTCACAGGCCTGTTAGCATTCTGGTCAGGACTAAGTATATTGGGCATCACTCCAGCCTGAGTAGCACTAAGGAGGCTGCTGCCTCAGGGGATATTTGCATAATGAGGTGCCCCAGCAGCAGAGGAGCCTCATGGTGGGCGTATGTGGGAGCATCAGAATCAGAGATACGCACTTCCCATTCTCCCCCAGAGCTGCAGGCAACACCCGTGACATAGGCAAGGCGTGGACAGTCTGCTTTAACTCACGTATGGGTATGAATAGTGAAAGACATTCTTTTCTCCCTTCTCCTTTGGTATCCAGCTGCAAGGAAATGGCCAGACACAAGTGAACCCGCAGATCATAGAGTCATAGAATGGCTTGGGTTGGCAGGGACCTCAAAGGTCATCCAGTTCCAACCCTGCTGCCATCGTCAGGGATGCCACTCACCAGACCAGGTTGCTCAGAGGTCCATCCAACTTGGTCTTGAACACTTCCAGGGATGGGCTATCCACAGCTTTTCTGGGCAACCTGTTCCAGTGTCTCACCATCCTCACAGGGAAGAATTTCTTCCTAACATCTCCTCTCGACCTGCTCTCTTTCAGTTTAAAGCTATTGTGCCTTGTCCTGTCACTATCTGCTCATACAAATGTCCCTCTCCCTCCGTTTTATAAGCCCTTTTTAGGTCCTGGAAGGTGCTGTAAAGTCTCCCCAGAGCCTTCCCTTCTCCAGGCTGAACAAGCCCAACTCTCTCAGCCTGTCTTTCTATAGCAGAGGTGCTCCAGCCCTCTGAGCATCTTTGTGGCCTCCTCAGAACCTACTCTAATAGGTCCATGTCTTTCTAATGCTGAGGCCCCCTAGACACAGAGAGACAAGGGATGCAAGAGATCCCTGGAAACCTCCACAAGACACATAGCTGTTCCAGAATAAGGATGCTGGGTGAAGTCTGGCACCACTTCTAATTTTATCTTGAGAACATCCCACTGGACTGCCTGAGAGGAGCTAAAGAAAGAAAGGAAATTTTAGCTGTGACCACAATAAAGCTAAAGTATTAGTTCCAGGAATACCTCTACAAAGACCACAACAACAAATGATGGATGTTCCAGAAGAAAAGTACATAGTGTCGTGGAACTATTTTTAATCTTCAATACAAAATACAGTCTAGTGAGTCACTGGCACAGGTTGCCCAGAGAAGCTGTGGTTGCCCCATCCCTGGAAGTGTTCAAGGCCTAGCTGGATGCAGTGTGACTGTGGAAAAGGAACAAAGATAATTCAGGTACTGTCCACTCTAATGCAGTGATATAAACCCAAGATCATTCTTATTCTCTTTATAGATACTGATAACATTGTGTTATTTGTAGTTCATATGAGCACTTAGGGAGGTCTTCATTGCCCATACTTTTTCTGTGTTATTACTCAAGCATCTGGTTGAATTTTTTTTTTTTTTTGGATGCATTAGCACGAATTTGAAGGAAACGTAGGTGGTGAGCATAATGCTTCCAATTGAACTGCACTAGCAAGCACACACCACAGTAGTTTAGAGATTAAAAATAGGATCATTTGGATGTGTGGATTTGAATATGATTTATGGATCACTTCCAGAGACATTATTGTTGCTTATCATTCAGGCGGCTGTAAAAGTGAAGACTATGAGGGAAATCATGCAAGAGATACATTGCCTGCAGAATGGGGAAAAACATTAAATCTTGAAGTTGCTGATGCAGCAATTAATATTGCAACCGTCACTGCCTTCAATTACAGAAGAAAAGGGTAGGATAGCCTAGACTCCTGCTTCCCGTAAATAACTGATCTCAAGACTTAAAGGGAGAGACAGGCTTAAACATTACACACTAAAGCCCCTTTGCCTTTTGCCTTAGAGGAAATGTTTAAAATAGTAGACATTGGTGTAATCAGGAGTTTGTACTCAGGGCTCTCGGGCTGCACTCGCTGAACATACAGGCCTAAAAGAGTGCAAAATATCAGGGCAACCACATGTTCAGCAGGGAGGAGGCTCTTTGTTGTCCTGCTGCTGTGTGACCAGGGACACTCAGTGTCTAAAGATCTTGACTACAGAAGCAATTACAGAGGATCACAACTTTCCACAGCTGAAATTCAGAGGCAACTATTTAGACAACAACACGACATTTTTTAGTGACTTTTTTTCCTTTTGTTGCGTTGGTCCATCCAGAGCAGACTATAAGTGCCAAACAGAAGGAAGTACTGGCAAGTACTGATTCTCCTTAGTTTGCTTTAAACAGTGGGCTAACTCCACTGGTTTCAGCAAAGCTCGCCCTGATTTACAACAGCATAAGTGAGACTAGGATCATGTTGTTCATGTTTTATGTCTATCACTCTGAGGACAAAAAAAAAATGTGTATCTGACCAAGTTGCCTGAAATGAGACCTTTACTTTGGCATACCCTTTCTAATATGATGAAAAAGGTTGTAAAGTACATTAATTCCTCAAAGCAGCTGATGTGTGGACACAGTCAACTCCATACAGAAACAAGTAGATTTAAATATACATGCAAATACATGCATGCAAATAATTGTCAGAACAAAATCTCAGAAGCATTTGACCAGCACAGCAATATCCTTACCTCCTTAATGGATGCTGTTTTGCCGAGAAAATGATGGCTCCTTAGCCAACAGTCATGGTTACTCTTGTCATTTCTTTTTCACCTATGAGTTCATAAAGTTCAAATGAGACTTCTTTTAACCTCACACATTTGCTATTTGTGAGTTGGTTAATAAAAGTAATTATCAATATTCTCACAGAACTGAAGTGAAAATTTAGACTCCTTGGTGTACAGAGAAAAATTGTGCATGTTCACCAAGAAATTTTATTTCTTTTGAGAAATGTCCCCATGACTGTAAAGTTAATAAGCCACTTCCAAAACTGAGAAAGGGAAGGCCCCTGAGAGAGGGAAATAGACTTTGCTCAAAAACATGAAGTATAGCTGTCTCATAACCAACTGTGAAGGTCAGAAGTTAATTAAGGAAAGCATGTTTGCAATCTTTTAATTAAAGGGGCCAGTGTGCTAAGAGGACAATCTAAGAATGAAATATAACAATAAGCCTAATTCAGCCTTACTGTAGATCTCCACTGGCGTGACATGTTTGGGAGACTGGAGTATGCACAATGGGATGGACAAGGTTAATTGTGGTATAATCAGAATTATGGTCATATCCATAATGTGGATATCCGTGCAGGACACAGTACAATACATGAGGATATAAATACACCAAACTTTGCTCTAACTACCTTCCTAGTGCCCAACAGTACAACCCTGATGTGAACTCAAACATTCTCAGTTCCGACCCGCCTCTTCCAGCAAGATCAGGCTCAGCAACATATTATCGATGTGATGAACTTTGTATCTGGTGGGTTTTTGGATAAATGAGGACATCCCAGCTTCCTGAGGTGTGGAGAGAAGAAGCTCAGAGTAGTCACCCCCTTGCCCAGAGACGGGGAGCAGCACAGTCCCGACTGCTTGGCAGTAAGAGAGGGGAAAGCAAGTGGCGCACTTTGGGAACTCTGTATCTTCAGCTGTACCCAGAGCACACCAAGTCTGCTGGTTGCATTTGAAGGGGCTGTTGTCTGACCATTGATCTGCTGGGCACATTTTCCTCAGTTCTGATGCCAACCGAAACAAAAAGTGTACCTCTCTCAGCAGAATGTCTAGAGTTTTGTTCAAATTAGGGTTGAAGTGCTTGGCCAACAGATAGCAAAGGGCTGCACACCCAGCACAGAGGACACAAGACCATCAGGAAGACTTCCCCCACTCCAAAAAAAAAAAAGCAACAAAAAAACCAACCAACCAACCAAAAAGCCAAAACAAAACAAACAAAACCCCACACAATCAAAACAAACAAACAAACAAAATCCAAAAAAAACCCGCAAAACCCCCCACAAAACAATACAGAAAGTCCTAGTTAGTTTAATTAATTGTCCACTGTCCACTTACTTAAGGGACCTGGTTATAAATATATCCTCATCACAATGACACGAAATCTATCTGAAAAGTCTGCAAAAAGGCTATTAATGAAGAGAGTTTCTAATGCCTCTGAGCTGAAATACCTTTTCACTCCTTTCGCCAGTAGTTCCTGTAGGTCATTTCTGGGGTCAGCAGTGGTGTGCAGAGTAAAGACTCTGCCAGTGCTGGAGAAGTTAAAAAAAAAAAAGAAGAAAAAAAGTATTTCAGTATTGTCAACCTTTTATCTTTGAACGATACACAGGAGGCTGACATTTAACACCCTAAGGATATAGATGTTTGAAAGCTGGTTATTGTAACAAAGGAAACCATCCAAACTCTGCAAGACCAAATGGATCAGATAAAGCTGACACTGAGATAAATCTGTTTTACATCCATTCTTGCAAAAGTTTTGCTAATCTATGTAGTTATAGCTTTCCTGGAGCAAAAGGAGAGAGGAAAAAAAAGAACCCTACATTACAGCAAGTCAACATGTTGCCCCTATTTGTAATCTCCAAAGTGTAATGTCATAGTTAGAGAACATTTTTCTCCTGGATCTTGGGTGAACTCTACGAAAATGAGAAAGATAAAGAAAAAAATGAGAAAAAAACACAGAGAGTGAGAGAGGGCATGAGGACAAACATGCATGCTCTTTCTGGTTGAACTTCCATGTTAACATAGTTTCTGTTTGTTTGTTTAACATATGAATTCAGATCTTTCATAGACACAGACTCATATTCCAA
Organism: Neopelma chrysocephalum; assembly: GCF_003984885.1. NCBI lineage: Eukaryota > Metazoa > Chordata > Aves > Passeriformes > Pipridae > Neopelma > Neopelma chrysocephalum. The sequence goes on from NW_020923658.1 coordinate 14,693, forward strand.
CCAGTCAGAAACTTTAACACCTACTCTTCATTATCCAGTATTTATACTGCCAGATTGGACTTTCATATGGAAGCCTGGAGCAATGCTGGTACAGATGGCAAGATGACTCTGAAGAGATTGATGACTCTGAAGAAATACACAGTATTAAGTCAGAAGGTGCAAATGTTAGCATTCCAATGTAGAAAAGAAATATTCCTTGCATACACTTCCCAGGTTTGTTTTCTCATGTATTACAAAGAGAAAGAAAAAGCCCTCCACACACCTTGTAGCTGGCAAATGAATGATAAAATTACTTTCGTTTCTTTTGTATGTCAACTGTTCATGCCTCAGGTACTTAACCTTTACTTTAAAAATGTGGTTCAGATCCTAGCCTTGAAGGTGGGTGGGAAGGGGGGTAGATGGTATTCCTGTAAATGTTTCATTTAACAAAGGCGGTTCTATAAGAAGGCTCAGTGGTGAGACTCTGAATGGTATTTATTGTTTCAGATTTCAGGGTTTCCATCTGCTGCCTGTCAAAGGCAGATACCACATTTATATTAAGTGCCCTGTCTGAGAAAAAAAAAGCAGCACTCTCTTCTCCATGGCTCAGCCTCCAGGATTATGTGAGGTGGGAAGCTGCAGGAAGTTAAAGTTCTAGGTCACTGTAAAAATGATCAACAAGAAAATCTCCCGTTAGAAAGGGGAAGGGAAATTTTACTTATCTTTTTATATTCATGGATCCAGATTCAGAACTATCCCGATTCAGAAAAGCTCTTAAAACATGTTCTTCTCTGTCTCCATGCTCGGCAAAGTGTCTAAGAACTTAGCTGAAGCAGAGACCTAAAGAACCATTTATATTTACACTAACTAAGCAGCTCATTTTAGCAAGCCCATTACGTGATTTCTGACTTTATTAGGTCTGTAATGTATATTTCACCTATGGTGAGAAACATGCTCATTCATTTCTTATGATATCATAGTCTTCTCCATGGTAGTCTGGTGCTATGTGAGGAAAAACAATAGAAGAGAAAACTTTTCATGCTGAGATGAAGACAGATAAGGAATTATGTTCAGCTGGGTGGGAGAATATATAGGAGGAACCAAACCACAGACCTCTGATTCTGAGGTTTTGATTTATTTAGTATCTGGCATCGGCCATAAAGTGTGGGCAATGAAAAGCGTAGCTGACCTCAATGCCTCCTTAGCAGCAATCAGAAATTCATTTCAGTGTACGAGCATTTAATTAGCTTCACTGAGTTTACAAGATCTTCATTTTTTTTAAGATACTCGAGGCAACTACCCCACACATGAGATTACCCTGAATCTGGAATGCCAGCCACTTAGGAAGAATGTCTGGAGAGTTTTAATCGAAGGGGACTCCTTTGCGTCTATACCCATGTGATGAGCCATTACCATTTCCTCCACCACTACTTTACACCGAGGGACTCAACTATTCCAAACAATTGTTTTAATCAGTAAATTACAGAAAAACCTTCAAGAAAGTTTAAGGTTGTCTGTGTCTAGGAAAAGTCAAATGGCACCATTAAATTTTTACAGCTAATCTAATTGTTACACAGTGCAGTCACTGTACCACTTCAGGTATCTGGGGAAAGTCATCACTTTCCCCCTTCTTTTACAGAGGACCTGAAATGTATTTGCTACATGCATTTATTGCTTGCATACAGTAAATATATATGGAGTGGGATTAACTAACAGGAGGTAATTACTAATTTTATTATGGCTTCACAAGGTCTGTATATCAAGCTCCTCTCCCTGGCAGGGATGAGGAATTGCTAAATACAGCTAATTTCTGGGCTGATCTTATTTATGTACCAGACGCTAATTCTCTTCACATATCTCATGTGCTTCTTTCTTCTCAGAGATACTGACCCTCAATGACCTCCTCCTAGCATTTCATTAAATGCCTTCAGCCTCAGTAAATTACAGCACTTTAAAAACATTGAGTTTAGCATTTAAAAAGAGAGAGAGAGTTTCTGTACGCTGCCATGGGATAAGGTGCAGTGAAAATCCCATACAAGCTAACTGTACTTCCTAATCAAATGGGTGTAACAGATGGCTGCTAGAGCAAGCCATCACAATGGAAATATCTGCAGTTCTCATGGTAACGGAATCTGCCAGGTCTGAGGGATTTGCTGTTTTCCAGGACATCTGAGCTGCAATCTCTTTCGAGCTGTCTAGCAGTCTCAGCCTCACTCTCTCTCACTCTCTCAGCATGATGGAGATAGAGTTGAAAGGTGGAGCCTGATTTTGCATTCCAGCTGTGATTTAAGACATGCACACAGAGACGGACACATATGCATACACACACGCACACAGAGAATCAATGGGACTGCATATTCATTAGGCTATCTAGAACCTCATTAACCACTCAGCCAGAACAGCAAGAAAATTTTAATATTCCTCCTTTTTAGGGAGGGAAAGAAGGAAGTGTAATGGGAGAGAGGGGGGAGAGAGGAAGATAGCATGTATGTGGGGAATTAAGATTCGTGAGACGCACCTTTTAATAAAGATATAGAGCAATGTTAAAACTAGCAGTTGTTTCCATTTCATGGCAGTATGTCAAGATGACTTAACATAGCGGAGTGAAACATCTGGCCTGATAAAAAAAAATAAAATCATTATGTTGAATTTCCAAAACATAATATAGAATCTATGGAAGAAGGAGAAGAAAAAATATAGCAACTGCATACTTTAATACTAAGTAAAAGCATGTGACAGACCTCCTGGTACTGTGTAATTAGAAAGGTGATCCTTCTCATAAGGTGTAGGATAGCATAAAGACTAAGAGCTTTAATTATAAATCTAAAGAATTGGATTTAAATCCATAGGGCCCTCTTAAAAGGTTCTTATATTTCTGCATGCAATTCAGAATCATCAGCAGGAAGAAAATAATCATTCATGAGACTTTTATTAAAGTACTTTCCTTCAAATCCCTATCAATTTAAAGAAATAAGAAGAAGCATACTGCCTTCTTTGCTAGACTACCTGCTAGAAAGCACACAGAGGGTTGATTCACAGCTGCCTACTCTCTTGGGTATTTGAGCCTGAAGATCAGACAACATGTAAGAATTCAGCCGTGGCTCAAAATGGAAACAAAGAGGACCATTCTTAAAGCAATGTGAAATGAAAAACTACAGGCTGTAGACTGCAGACCTTAGCATGCTGATCCACCACATTGTCCTTGAGGGTACTAAAGTTAAATACATGTGACAGCCAAAGAGATGGGAAAAATGCTTTCAAGAATAAAATGACCCGATCTCCTTTTTTTTTCCTGATGTAGAATAAGCCAGGAACTATAAGCTCCTCAAATACCCACTCAAGAACTGGGTATTCTAAGATGGTGTTGCCTACCTAATTGTGCATCACTGAAGAACATTTTTATGTGATCTTTTCTCTGCCACGAGTCTATTCCTCTGCAGTAATGACTTCTGGATAAGAGATTTAATTCTTATGTTGGGTTGATTAGCTTCAAATAGATATCTAGAGTTCACTTGCAACAGTTCTTCATATCACTTCGAGAGGCCTCCAAACCTGTTAACTAGCTAGAAATAGCTATTGCTGGCAAGCAAAGATGGCTGCAACAACAACAGCTAAATAGAGATAATGATTTGCATTCAGCACCAAAACATATAGCAATATGAGGGGTACAGACAGTCATGTCTGCTCACAGTGAGCAACGACTTAATCCACAAGCAGTTCCTCACAGTGCAGTAGGGCTCCTCATGCTGCAAGGTGCAGGGTTCCTTGGTGTGAGTTAGCAGCACTCAAATCCATGTCTACTGTCTGCCATTTTCATGCAAACTAAATAACACAGTTGTTCCTTCACCTGACTATGGAAGGCAGCCACCCTTGGACTGACTTTCAAAAGTATGTCATATTCAACTGAGTCAGTAGAAGATTTCAGTTCCTTTCTTAAAATACAGCAGTCATTTGCAACTGGAAAAATGGTGTATAGTTTTACCTTTTAACAGGTAATCAGTTCTGGGTGGGATGAGTGGGTTATAAAAGAACATGTACAGGTAGTTCTGTTCATCCTCCCACTATATGAGGTAGTGTGCGTCTGTGTTTCCCCATAAAGTCAACTGAGATTCACAATGCCATGGACACACATACCTTTCTTTATGTTGCATTCAGCACTATTGTAGACACAAATTCTGCAAATACAACCTCAATGTGGTTGGTTCAAAAATTATTTTTCACTCAACTTGGAATACATCCAGGGCTAAGCAGCAACCATCCCAGCCTTAGTAATGATGCAAGAAACCAAGAAACTCTCTTATACATTCTTACTTGATAAAGCAGCCCTCCAAGTAACTGGCTGTTCAACATTGCACTGCACTGCTGTTACTGTACTGCTGATATTTATTCAGAGATCAGAGTGTTCTTTGCTGCACAGTTTGTTGAAAGTTCTGACTCAGACTAGATTTGTGTGCTGTGCAGGGTGATCAATGGTGCTTCAAGCCATGGAGCCTCACACACAGAATTTATCCATTTCTGAGGTCTATTAGCTTCTCCTCAAACAGCTAATCTTAGCACACACATGAAACACAAGTCTACTTGCAGAGCTCTCTTTTCTAGACATCATTGCCTTCCATTCAGAAACACTGTGTTGGTAAGTTATTTTTGCTGTCATCTGACAACATCTTTTGCCCATTGTTCACAGATGGTTCACTTATATGGATCCCTTAGCAGGAAGCCTGTCCCTCAACCTGCTCACCCTACTTGCTTTGTGCCCTAAGCACTATGATTTTACAAGACCACCAAGTCTACTCATTTCTGCTATGCTTCTCGAATATGACATTCCTTGGAGATCAGGACAACAAGAAAGCCTCCTTGACTGTCTAAAAGTCTTTCTTTACCCCAGTCATAGATTGAGCATCTGACCTTCAACATTAGCAAACTGTACCAAGTACCCACATCTGGGTATCTCTTACATCCAGTGTCAATCACGCCTTCCTAAAACATTATCCAGCTTGAGCCCTGATACACCCTTTCTGCTGGGATAACTCCATCATGTACTTCTGATGTAGGAGATCTAGTGACTCCAGCAGATCTCATGGTCTACAGCAAAGCTGAAGTGGTCCCAAGCCATAATCTATGGTGAACCTTGTTAATCCTCAAGGTAGATCAGAGGGTTGCATTTCAGTTTTAGGGTGTGTTTACGACACACTTAACAGCTGAAGCTCTGAAAAGTCCTGAGTTTCTTTCAGTCCCAGATTGCTCTGGGTCCCCAGCTGACTCCAGACCAAACAAAAAAATCACTGGTACTTAGAATTAATGGGGTGGTGCAAGCTGGAATCATAAAACTCTGAAATAGACCCTGTTGCTATTTCAGTTCTAATTGCTCTCTTTGCTGCCTGGTTAGCAGACACTTTTCAATCAATTGCTGTGTTTGTGCTGACAACAGCAAGAGTTGCTTTTGTCATTTCTGTGACCTCCATCTTCAATTGTTCTTGCTTTCTGGCCAGGAGCTAAGGGACCTTATTTCTAACACTCACAGCCATAAAGCAGGGAAGGAATCTTCCCATACCCAACAGCCCCAGATTCCCAGCTGCTACAGAGAGCACACTGCAAACCTGCCACTGCACATTAGTTGAGAAGCTGACCTGTAATACTTACGTGAGGATGGAGTCCTGTGATTTGTCATTTTAATGATAACCAAAAAAACCCAAAAAAACTAAACATCCCCTTTTGCTCAAGTTGTTCCTTCCTGGCAATTTCACACAGAGATCCCAGACCCTAAATTCCTCAGCTCAGTGAGCCTTTCCCATCCCCTGCAGGGACTTCACACACTTCACATACTACAATGAATCTGCTCCAGTCAGCAGCTCCTGCAGTCCCCTGCATGCTTCTAACACCTGCTAACAGAGGGGATAATGGATGAGCCCTGTCCCACCCTTCACACAGAGTATGGCCTTATTCTTCAGAAACACTGCTCAGAGCAGGATGCTCCGTTACTGGACACTCCTATAAATACACCACACTTTCAGATGGAGGAAGCAAGCGTGCTCTAGTAAATATTTTAGCAATGAAGTGGCATGGGGTTCTTAATGCTTGTCATTTTTCAACATAAGAAGCACTCCATCAGAAGGTGCTCTACACTCAAGGGAGAGAATGTGCATTCTCACAATAATGGGACAGCCAGCAGCCAATACCTTATCGGTGTTAACTTTCCTTGATAATGTTTGGTTCTTCCTCCACTCCCCCACCTAATGTTCGAGAAGCACTTGATTTAATAAGAAGTTTCATAATGTCAAGTTACAGACACCAGGAGAGGGAAGCCTGGTAGGGTATAATTGGCAAGCAACAAATTATTAAAAAAAAATCTTGGTTTTCTCAAGGATAAAAATTTTTTTTGTCTTTTTTTTTTCTTTTAAAAAGGAGCTTTTGTCTGTGTGGTAAGCTTAGTGGTAAGCCGGAATGCTTGGGGTCATTGAGATGGGGAAAGCAGCGGAGCTTTGGTGGTCCGAAAACCAGAGTGTAAGCAAGGAGTGAGGGCATGCAAGCCTAGAGATGGCTCTGCTGACACTAACCTAGTTGTTTTATGGGGATAATACCAATTGCTGAGCGCAGTAATGCTGTCAGGACTAACTAGGATGGCCTATAACACAGGCAAAGAGAAGGATAGTATTTTACAGCATGCCTGAAGTCCAGACAGAAGAGCTCCATGGCAACATGCAGGGATCTGTTATTCTTCCATTTATTGTCAAGTGTAGCTCCTGGCATTGATGTGATCTCTATACCATGAGGCATGAAGGATCTTTGCTCCTCTTTCTCTCCAAGCTGCCAAGTTGCAGCTCTTTCCTCAGCCTTATCCATCCCTACAAGTGGGGTTGAGAGAGTAACATGTCTCTGCAAAACTGTTCTAGGATGCCTTATGAGAAAAAAGGAACTCTAGAGGATGGTTTCTGCAAGGCGTTGAAAGATTTTTCTGTGGCAAGTGATAAATAACCCCAAACCTGCAATATGAAAACAGTTGCTAATAGGTTTAACTTCATGCATGTGCTGATTTCTAGAAATAACATATTTCACAGGCATGTGCACACACATACACACAAAAAAAATAGTCCTGGCCCCATCCCACATATCTTTGCCTGTACTAGTTTGGAAACTGTTTGTAATGACTGGAACAAAGATCATACCATATTTCCTTTAGATAATGGGAGAGAAGAACAAAAATCAGGACTGTGGCAAGTGCAATATTTCATTCTTTCCCTTGCATACTCAGCAGACTTTGTAATCAAGCTTCCTCACTTGAAGACACCCTTCCTGCAAGTATGGAAATGGGCAGTGTCTGTTTCTCAGTTTTGTGAAATGTCATCTTATCAAAGCTGTTATAAGAGAGACAGGACAGAATGTCACCTGCCTGCAGAATGGGAGATGTGTGCTGTTGCTTTCCTGCAGAGGTGACCTTGGATCTCTCTTTCACTTCCAAAGCTTTATGTGTCTTGATCATTTAGATGCTAAGTTTGTAGGAGGAACAGAGAAGCAATTTTTACTGTATGTAAAGTGTACAGCACAATGACACCATCTCAGGTGAGGTAATGTGCCTGTATAAATACTTTCCTTTTTTTTTAATGTAAAGCTTAAAACATCTGCAAAGACATCAAAAGAGGAATAAGCATGCTGCATAGTAACACAATGCAGCTGACAACTGGCTGATCTAAGATTACTTGAAGTCCTCTTGCAAGCTTTTCCTCCCACTGCTCATCTGTAATGTCATTTGGTCAAACTCTAAAAAAACGTGGCACAATACAAAACAAACAGCTGTGGTTCAAAGGGAGCATGCAAGGCACAGGCCCTGGAGACAAAGCCCAGAGGAGAAGTAGAAAAGGGCCATTTCTAGCAGGAAGTGTGAAGAACTCACACGACTATCAGAACTGCACTTTTGCCTTTCAAATCTAAGGAACAATGAAGAGCAAGACAGGACACTGAAAGATACGTCCTTTTTTTTTTTTTGTCTTTGTATATCCTTTGTAATAAATAAACCTTCCTATTTCAATATTTGGCAAGGTGACAGATTCTAAAAAGGAGCAGGAGAGATAATTGATATTTACAGGAGAGGAAGGTGCAACTAAAAACAGCCAAAACTATTCCATAAATAAGAGGTTCCAACTGAAAAAGGTTATTACTCAGATCTTTAGGTTGACACCTGAAATTAAATGACCCTTAATGGATCGTGTGAACATTACTACAGGGGAAAAAAGCCACTGTAGACATTAGGCTCAGGATTATGGAAGAAATGAGATTTGCTTCTGACCTTGCTTTTTATAAATTTAAAACAACAAAGAGATCACAGTTTACTCTTGGTAAGCTAAACTTTCTATAACAGTAAGGGGTTTTCCCTGTTCTTAAATATTCTCCTGCTCTGAACTGGAAGAGGATGCTGGATTGTTTAGGAAAAGAGTTTCTTCCTGGTCTCAGTTCCTGTTGTGCTTAGCTATTTTCCACAGGTCTTAATATACATTCGTCCTACACAGAGATAAGAAAAGGAAAACATTTTTCACCTGAATAAGAGGCTCTGGAGCAACAAAACTGTCTGGAATAAAAGCTGAGAATCCATGCTTCAGAACAGTTTGCTTGCATTTCTAGTCCAACTCATCAGGCAAGTTTAAGTATTTATATTTCCCATCTAATAGTAGTCCACGTTGTTGTAGCTCACAGGAGAGTTTTTGGCGTCTGCCAGTCTAAATAAAATGATTCAAAACTGAATCATTTCCTGCCATTTTATTTCATAGCTGAATGCACACTATAGCAAGATAAGGCCACAAACACATGGGACTACCTTCAGAAAGTCATCTAACCCTCTGGGTTGCTTCAAGTGGAAACCCTAACTGGCTACAGTAGGTTATGTTATTATTATGCCATGGAAATATTCCTGCAGGAGATGGTCAATGACCAGTGGCAGCTGAGACAGGGCAGTAATCACATTGCAACTGGATTTTCCACCTAGTGCCAGAGAAGAAAGGGACGCTTCCCAGTCTCTATCTCAGCTCTTTTAACTGAGGGATCAATATCACGGAGACAGAAGGAGGGAGACAAACAACCAGCAAACAGAAAAGCAACTGTAGGCTGCCACACTCGCGGAGAAGGGAGATAAAAGCCTCCTGGACTCTGAAATCTAATATACCCACTCACTTGGAATGAGTATCTCCTGAAAAAGGCAAGCCTGCTCAACATCCTCAGCCAACCCCCCTTCCAGAGCTGAAGCACCAGTACCTGGAAAGCTTTAGCCTTATTAGGCTTATTAAAAGCTAACTAGCATTTACAGCTCATGTCAAGATGAGATGTCAGCAGAAGCAGGACCCTGTAAATTATGCTGTGTAACCAATGTGCTACAAAACAGTCTCCATTGTCCTGGAGACATATGCTATCTTCTGAGGAGCAGGTAAGGGATGTGTTGTCTTACTTGTTACATGAGACACAAAAGTAGGCTTTGGGTGCTGAAGACGCTTCTGAGAAAGCAACCACTGAACAACACCTCAGCAGAAATAAGATCCGCTAGAAGACTGAAGTTTCAGACCAATGTAATGTGCCTTTAAAAAGTACCATGTCTACACTGCTGTATTGCTTACTTTCTGAAGCTAAGCCAGAGGGATGTACATAGTAAGATCTTTGTCTCATTTCAGGGAGGATACAGGATAAAGATTCTGTGCCAGTAATCTTCCCTGGATTAATGGTTTCTCTTTTATCTGCTGTATTTCTGCTCAGATGTCTTTGCTCTGAATGAGTCAGTGGAATGCAAATGATGGGTACAGTCAGTCTGAAAATATTTAAATCTAGCTTTCTACTGCACTGCAGGTTTGTGGAAAAAAATACACACATATAAATATACATGCAGAATAAAGGGCAGATGAAAATTACAGATATGTCAATAATGAAAAAAAACCCAAACCACTGGTGGGTCAAATTGACAAGAGATTCATTTTTCTGTTTCTCCTTATTTTCTTTTCTTCTTTTTTTTTTTAAATTTTTTTTTTCCCCACAAATATCAGCATTTAGATGCTTGCTATGAACAGGTGAGTAAAATCTGCAACACTCCTTTTCTAAGCCTCAGACACTATACAAAAATGTATCTGTTAAAATAGGGACTTGTTTTTGTTCAGGCTGCTAAATGCCGAATCTTTATTATCCCAAAAAGTATCTTCCCAAAGATAGCATTCTTAATCCTGACAAAGCAGAAACCAGACAGTCTAGGCATGATTTCTTTAGATTTTCTCCCTTTCCTTCTTCTATGACATATTTCAGGTTTTTTCATCCTGTTGGGGTGTGGTTCCTCTCCTCTCCTTCTTAGGGCATAGGTTTCCCTGTGGCAAGTGATAACATTCCATAAGCAAGCAGGTTAGGGGGGTTTTTTGAGATGCATCTCTGTTTGAGAAGCCAGGAGAGAACTCATGAGATTTTGTCATGGGCTTCAGCAGGAACTGTCCTCAAGAGGTGGCTGCCCACAGGGTTTTTACAGTACCTTAACAGCAGCATAGAGGATCTCCAAAAGTTGGAAGGAGGAATTGGAAGGGAATGACTGGATAATTTCCTGGGCTTTTGCAAATTTTGTGAGAGTTGCCTTCAACACACAAGGCTCAGTAAGAGACCTGTCCTGGAGTAAGCAGCAGCTTTCTGATTAAGGATACTGTAAAGACTAAATTCTTCATCAAGAAAGAAAACACCAGCATTAACCTGGTAACTACTACTGTACTTAATAATAAATTAAATAGCATCATGAATTGTGCAATCAGAATCATTTGCAAGAGAATATTAAGCCCTCATAAAAGAAAAGAAATTCTCCTTCTGAAAAGCTGCCTATAAATACAGCTGCAGAAAAACAAATAAAACAAAGATTCGTATTGTCCACCCAATCCACGTGGGACTTAAGAATTAGTTAGCAGGAGGAATCTGCCTTTAACAAAAAAAGAAGATATTTCTATTTTGATGGCTTTGTAAGAAACCACCTTTTCTTCTAAACTGTCCTTAAAAATTAATTTTGTAAGCGTTTTATATTGAATTTGTATTAAGCATTGAATTTTCAAATGTCATTTTAAAAAATGTCTTAATTCACAACAGGTCTGGTTTTCAAGACAGAAAAATAACTTAGTTTTCCATTAGTTTTCATTGAAAAAATAGAGAGGATTTCCTGAAGAATGGAACCAGCAGTTTTCAAAACATATCTTTTAAAATGGCAGTATATTGACAAAAATTGAATTTTCAGGTGAAACATCCAGATGTTCCATAAAATAAGCCATTTTTTTCTTTTTTTTTTTTTTTGTCCTCCTGTTCCCAATAAGAGGAGACACTTTCAAAGCTGGGTAGTGTGTTTTCAGGTCTGTTGGAGCACTGCACCACCACAGGACCAACAGCTGGGTGTGAGGAGCAGGTCTGTCATTGTGCAGTTCTCACAAGAACACCCAACAAACTCTTCCAAAGAACAGTGAAACTACATTCTACCCTGTTATGTTGTGATTAACTGTTACCCAGTGATGCTCAGAACTTTTTCCAGGTCTTCATGAATGATGGATGACTAAGGTACTTCTGGTAATTTCCAAAACTTCCACAAATATTCATGTGAACCTCAGGATCAGGACAGCTTAAGCAAAAGGACAATGACAAATCAAAACCTACCTTTGCAGTGGAACCACACAGTTGCTATACAGAGGAATTAATGAAGGAAAGGAATCACTGTGGCCATTTCTACACTGAGGACAAGCTAACGATGACCTTCCTCCATAGGCTAGCCGGGTCATTCTGCAAGGCTGGTGCCATCAGCTTTGCCAAGAAAGCTGCCCAGAAGCAGGGGGATCAAGATCTATCTGTAATTATGTTTTGAATCAAACTGATGACCTAGTCCCTGCTATCATGAAGCATCCCAATGACATTGACAGCAATTCCCACAAATTCACTAGTCTCACAACAGCCCCATTGGTTTCAGCAGGACAAGACTCTGCTATGTGGACAAGGAGCTTGCAGCCTCAGATTTATACTTCAGATGGCTTTAATCTGTCTCTTACAGTTTCCCAAAAACCACTTAAAAAGCAAGATTCACTTCAGCTTACAAGACTCCTTATACCCATGATCATCTGCTTCAGTTATAGGTAAGAAAACGAGACTTTTTTGGTTAACCTGCCAACAAATTCCTGTGTCAGCCTGGTGCTTCCCCACACCGGTGGCCAGACTTCCACTGTCAGCACCTGAATGTGATCTCCATCTTGCGATTTATATAGTATTTACAGTGTTACAGAAATGCACAGTTGAAATGCAATGATTATTCTTATTTCATTGGAAAGGCTGCATGCATTTCCCTCCTTGAGATCATCTTCTCCAGGGACCCATTTAAAATAAAACCATTGCATTCTGAAAACATGTCTTCAGCATGAGATCTGATTATTTTCTGTCTTGGACACAACAAAAAGCAAGAAATTGAACCAAAGTATATTCCTAAAACTACATACTTCTCCTGCCCACTTCTCTCTCTTTCTTACACAAATACAAAACCCTGGAAGGTGCCAATTTTCAAACTCATTACGCAGCATGAAACAATATTTAGAAGCACGGTGCATAACACAGATACTCTACAAATATGTTCAAACAAACATAAAATTAGCCTTTCATGACTAGGAGAGCACATTTTTTAACTTAATAATTTCTTTCCAGGAAAATTCAGCCTATATGCTATTAAATAGTTCCTAGAGTCTTAGGTCAAACCAAGTGAGAAAATGAATAGGCCCATTCATGCTTCAGACAGGATAATTCTGGTAAAACTAGTGCTGACAGTGTAAAAGAGCAGTGATGGAGGAGTCTAGCCTTGTCATTCTAATTGTGACCATGAGTGACAAAAAATGTGTTCCCTTTGCCAGTGAACTGATCTGTCGGGTTTGTACAATCTAAACTGTGCTTATGTCATTTGAAATTCAAGGGAGTGAAAATTCATGCACTCAAGTGCATGCTTTATTTGAGCCTGCCATGGCTCTGGCACAGCAAAATGTAGGGAAGGGCTGGTAGTTTTAAGATACTAAAATGAGAAGAAGGGTGGTACCAAAGTGTGAAACCAACCCGTGGTCTTACCCATGCACTGCCTCTGCCTCCAAACTCCTCTGTGATCCTGGATCCCCTGATTTCTAAATACTGTGGGTCTTCACCTGCATTGGGGTGCAGTCTGCCTAGTGAGTGGGTTCACTTTGGAAATGGTTCTTTGGTGCATGCCCATATCCTCCTTGTTCTGCAAAAGGAACCTATGGAGCGGGGAGGAATGTCCAGGTAACAAAGCAGAAGTAATACGAAGCAAAAAGACTAAATCACAAATCATAAAGAACCAGGAAAACTGTCATAGACTAAAGCCCATTCTCAATTGCAGCAATATCTCTCTGCCTCAATCATTGCTTCAAATCATGCTAAGTATCAAAGAAGCATTTTTTTCACCCAAATAGAATTCCATTTTTCCTTAGAAAGGCACTAAATCCAATGAATTAAACATTATCTTTCGCAACAACAAAGAGAAATTAGTATCCCCTCTTACTTTCTTTTTCAGCAGGGCAAGGTAGGGACTTCACCTCAGACAGACAGTTCAAATAGCTCCCATAGGTATTTCCCTCACCACTCCTTCAGAGGGACTATATTAAAAGTAAACTAATGCTCTAAGCAGCTTCGGAAAATTACTTCAATGGTATTTATTACTTTGATAGGGTCAGTGCACAGTATGTGCATGTTGCCTTTTAAACATATGTTTCAGGCAAAGAATCAAAGCTAATTTCAGTGTGTGAAAAGCAAGCAGATTTCATTACTGATTGTGACTTTAACTTCAAAGTGATAAGGATGCTGGATGTAGGTTCTCAAAACTGAATGTCCAAATGGGAATTTATGATGTAGAACTTCAGCTTTATCATCCATAGGCTTCAGTGCAGAATGAAGAAAAAAATTTTTTGCTTCCAGGAAACTCACGGTTAACCCACAAGTCAGCTGACTATTTTTCCCTCTCTCTAATTCTCCCTGCAGCTATCTCCTCTCCATGTTAAAGCAAGAATGGCCATTGGCATTAACCACTTTTGGCACCCAAGTAGTGCATATGAAAGAGATCTGATTTTTTTTTTTGCCATCACCACAATGCAGCCCCACTTTGACTCTTTGCAGAAGTGTCAGCAGAATTCATAACAAACTCAATACAATCTGAATTGCAAAGTACAATAAAAGGCCTGCTACTAACTATTTTTTGTTTTGCTTTTAGTGAGGATTCCTCTTATACTATTGCAACAGATCTAGTTTCCAACTTCAGGCAGCGATGTGTAATAACCCCTCCTACGTGGTGCATGGAAGGAGGTGGACCTGTAGAATTATTAAAAGGCTGCAGGTATAAGCAGCAACAAGTGAATGAATGAGGGCTTTGTCCAATGTTTTGCACAAGATCAGATTCAGGTAGACTATCACTAGTGGTAAAAGCCAGAAGATTTAACCCAGTAGCCTAAAGATAGGTATCTAACTCAGGCTTAGATAACTAAGGTGACCACATTTTCCAGAAGATATTTTGAGTACATATTTAACTTTGAAAACAAAGGTAGTTAACTCACTACTGGAGAAAAAGTTTAGATATCTGTAAAAATTCTTAAACGTGCACATTAACATGTATAAAAATGCATATGCACATTCAATTAATAAGTATATATACATGTGCATATACATACTTATGCACACTGCTGAATCAAGACTCCAGAGAGCCTAATTTGCACACTGGGTGAGCTACCACAACTTCACTTGAGTCAAAGAAAAGTGCAAGATTTTGAAAATAATCAAGCCTTTCTTTTAATGCTTCTGACAACAAATACAGATGTGCACTCAGTTTTGTAAGGCTTTGTCCAGGTCTGTTTAACAGCACCACACTCCCCTAGGTTCAAACAACACCTTTGAAACAACTGGAGCAGTACATGGCACCTCTTTATTATCATCTCAACAAGAATGATAACAACCTCCTCTGTTTGGTGAAGTACCCATGGGAATTTTACCCAAATAAGTGAGGATAACTATCTTTCATGATTTTGCTGGCTGTCTACCATTTCCATTGTATACTTGGTAGTCAGTTACAAAGGACACAATATCCACTGAAGGAAAATGTATAGACAAGGGGTTAGCCATTTCAAGAGTGGAGAAAGGGAGGTAGAAACTGAAGGAAGAAAGAGAAGGATGACACAGTGCAATTGCTCAGCTTAGTAGCACAGCTGCTTAAACAACTGAATAGCAATCAACGGGTTAGTATTCAATCCAAGTTTAGATCGCATTGAAATCTATTAGAATACTGCATATAATGAATGACTCTTACTTATTTGGTATTCTATCTTGGAATTAATCAGCTCAGTTGTTATGCAGGGGGAAAAAATTAAAAAAAAAAAAAAGTCAATGAGTAGACAGGCCCAAAACCAAGAAAAACAACCACCTTGATTTCCCTGGTGGTTCACAGCCTCACAGTACTCAACAACACAGGCTGAAGTTGAACACTGTGAGAAACAATGCAAGTTAGAGGTTTCATGGCTGTTGGGGCAGCAACCTGGTTTTGCTCATGTAGAGGTTTGCCCCATCCCTTCCTGGCTCTCACAGTGCTCATAGGGTTGTACCATCTGCTGGAGAACAATTCAGAGGTAGCTTTAAAGTGATGATAGCTCTGGGAAACAATAATCATTGGGTCATAGAAAGCTGTACTGCAGTGTATAAATAAGATAACTGAAAGTGCTGAGCAGGGCATGTTTGCATTATGAAATGTACTTTCTCTTTTTCCTGTACAAAACCTTGAAAGTGTGTCTTGAAAGTGTGAGGAATGCAGCAGGATTGAAAACCAGAAGGAAAGCAACATAGCCCCAGAAGCTACACAGAGAAGGGGGATGGAAGAATGGTAAGCAGTAGTATTATTGACTGAGGAATGATAAAAGAGGAAGGAATTCAACGGTTACACCTCTTTCGCTTGCTGCAATGGCATGAGATCAAAGGCTTATATTCACATTTGCCCAGAATAATGCATATTCCATAAATGATGCAAAGCTAGGCTACATTCCCAAGAAGTGACAATGCCTCAAGATGCCCCTTTGCTAAGTTTAGGTCAAGGCAACAGGCTCCTGCATATAAAAATCTTTTTCAAAGCACACAGACATAGTTAAACCACTGGCCATGGAGATAGATTACATTCAGGACAGGTATGATGTTCTCCATTACTTTTCTACGTAATCAATTTTCATTCATTTCTAGGCTTTTTCCAATTGCTATTGGTATTTCAGAGGATCCAAACTGTGTCCACCTAAGCACAGAGAAGCTCGGGCTAAGAAGCTGGATTTGATTTTATTTGTTTAAAAACAAGTATGAGAGAGGAAAGCATTAGAAGATAGTCAACTCAAATTCCAGAGGTGTGGGTCAGTCCTACCTCTGCACTGGCCACCTCTGTGACCTCGATCAGCTCACTTGGGACAACCCCTTTAATGACTACAAAGCAAGAAAAAGGTCAAATGGTTCTTGAAACCCCAGGTTTAATTTTTTCATGAGATACATTTTTCAAAGCCACCTAAAGATTCAGAGCAGTGCTGGTTGTACCTTGATTCCTGGGGGATCCAGCTATTGTGGACACCTTAAAAAAAACACCACCAGGACACATCATAAATTCCTCTAAGAAACCTTAACCTCTTGGACTCTGTATTCCACTAAGAAACCTTAACCTCTTGGACTCTGTATTCCACTAGTTAAATGGAGATGAATAATTATTTTCCTCACCTTTCATGGTTTGGTTAGTGCAGGGATGCGTTGCCATACCAACAGCGATCCAGCCTGGCCATAGGACAGGGCTGGAAGTGTGGAGGTGCACACATCCCAGGCCAAGAAAAAAAATTCTTCTCTGTCCCTCCCTCCTTTCTTCCCTCCCTGCCTCCCTCCCTCCTCTCCCTGGAAGAGAAGCAGTTTCTCTTTTTGAGAGAGCACAAAGAGGAAGAAAGAAAAGGAATTGTCCATCAAGCTCAGCAGAGCCTCAGGGGCTTTCAGCAGAGGATGCCACAGCCTATGAGGAGAGCGCTGAAGACTGATTTTAAAAGGACGGTTCAACCCTATCTACATTGAACTGCCTCCAGCAGTCCCCAGCCTGTGAAGAACATGTAGCACTGAAAGACTCACTGACATCTTCCCTTGTTTTTCCTTCCACAGATCAATGCTGCTTCTCACAGGGAGAGTGAAGTCCCTCGCTATTCCTCTGCCCAGTGCCACTGCCCTTGCTGTACTGCCAGCACCCAGACCCTTACTGGGAGCTCATGGTGGGCACTACTGGTCTGGTGGGTCTTCTGGGTCCTTCTTTACTTGGCAAAAACGTCAGTGGATCTGTAAATGTTACTTCAGGGAAGATGTAACAGATACATTCATTCCCTGCCAGTGGCTGTAAATCCTGCAGATCCAAACAGGGGTTCTAGACAGTACTGGAGGAAAATGAACCACATAGACAGTGCCAAATCTGTGTCCCATTCCAGACACCCTTTCCAGGACACCAGAACCAAAAAGGGACTGTCAAAAAGCACGGAGAACAAGTTGATTATGAGAGGAGACTGGAAAGCATGTGAGAGAGCCACAGAAATGTCTCATCTAAGGGCAGACACAATAAAACTGTGTTTATATACATATATATATATGTCTGTGTGTGTATACAGTAATTAACAGTGTGGAAAAAATAGAATAGGACCTTCCAGTCACCTTTTCCCATAGTATAAGAGGAGAATGAGTGTAAACAAGAATGGAGCAAGTCAAAACCACAACAGAGCTATCAGACAACACAGCTATTAGGTACCCCAGACCACACAATCTCACTGAGACTACATGCTCCATCACGCTCAAAATCAGAATCAGAGATCCTTGAATATCTGGAGGTACAATTATCTATTAAAAGTAAACAAGCCTCAGGGAAGAGCAAAACTCCTTGGAGTGCAGGAGGATAGGAAAACATCCATTCATTGGATCATTCAGAGAGAATGACAAATCATCTGTGAAATGAGTAATCTTTAAGTATATGCTCAGGTATCTACTTCAAGAGATGCTGACATGCATTTACCTTAAGACCAAGTCTTTATGTCACTGAGCCTGTATTGGTCTTTGGAGACAGAGGTGCTAAACCAAGGTAGCATGGAACAGCAAAGTGAGAAGAAAAAAAGGGATTGGGTGAATTGTGAGAAAAATCTCTTTTACCAATTTATAAAACGGCAAAAAAAAACACTTGCAGGACAAGGAAACTTACAGAAGAGAATTCTTTATTTGCAGCGCTGGGTGCAGTCCCAAGCCACCCGCCTGGAAAAGCACACCCCCCTCCAAAAGCCCGCTCCTTTTGTACTCTTCAGCTACCCAATATCTTGAATATTCAGCAGATAACAGGTATTTTACCTTAAAGGGTAATTTTCAAATCGGCGGGTGGCTGTCATCCTCCCACCTGATTGGTTCCGCTTGATTGATCCCACTTGATTGGTCCCACCTGATTGGATCATGACGTACCCCCCTGTACCGCTTGATTGGATCATGATGTACCCCCCTGTACTGTACAGGGGGTCCCCCTGTACGGCTTGATTGATTGATGATGTACCCCCCTGTACCGCACAGTGGGGGTTCTTTTTGCACACAAAGACATGTGGCCGGTGTAAATTTTCCATCTATATATTGTATCCTACCTCGACCGCAATATTCCCTCGGTGTGCAGCCCTGACGGGGCCTTTCACCTTACAATCTTCGCGAGGTGCCTAAATATTCCCGAAATTAAATGGGAGGTAAGAAAAAAATCCCAACACCCCCTGTTTCCCACTTAAATAAATTTACTTATAATAAAACCAGATTATTTTATTTCTCATATGAATTAAGACTATTGCTGCAGTTTAAGGCCCTCCCCTACCCATGACATACTCTTTGGCCCTGTGTGGCCAATCCATCACTGCCAGCTCTTTGAGTGGGGCTGTTCACCAGGCAATTCCTCTTCTATTCACCACATGACCCGCTGGCAAAGGGCCCCTTCACCTTGCACCTCCTCCTCAGCCCTCTCTCCTCACATGCTGGGCTGCCCCTACCTCTGCTCTTACAGCCTCAGACCTTCCCCATATCTTGTCCTGTCCCAGCTTTCACTGCAGTTGGGTATTTTCCTCATTGAGCTTTTTGACCAGACCTACATCTCAATAAAAAGAGGAAGTCTTGGTCCATCACCACAGCTGACATAGCTGTCCACCCTTGACTCACAGCCCTTTCTCTTCATCTCCCTGTGACCTAAGGTGTTTGTCTTTGACTCACCTGACAGTCTTGCCATTTCCTCTGGCTCTTGATCTACAAGACCAAGCTGGCATATTTCTCCATCTTCCCTCCCTCAGGCCCCACATTCTTTGGTGTCCTGATCTTCAGACTATAATGATGGCAATGAGTGAAAGAGTTTGACAAAACTAATGCAGTGAGACCTAAGTGAAGAGAGTAATAAAGTTATACACCTATGTTTAATAACTTCATAAGTGACCTGGAAGATGGGATCAAGTGTACCCTGACAAAATTTACTGGTGATGCCAGAGTGGGGAAGTGGGTACTTCCAAAGGGAGGGGCAGGAAAGATGCCATGTGAGGAGAGGTTGAGGAGCATTAAGCCTTGAAAAAAGGAGGCTTAAGGCGGACCTTATCGCCATGTTCCAGTGCTTAAAGGGTGCTGTATGTATGGCCAGTCTTCGCAAACAAAGATTTTGGGAAAGGTCTTTTACCTTTCAAGTCTGTGCAATGGATTTTTTAAGTGAGACACAGCCTGCGCTGAACTGAGCCCACCCTTTAATCCTAAGGTTCATCTGCTGGGGCCAAGTGAGCTTGAACAATGGCAGTGAGGTCCTCAGGACGTAGGTTTGTTTAGAGTGACCTTCTCATAGATGGATGGCCTTACAGGGCTGACGAGCTCCATCTGCCCGGGGGAGTATCCCTGACCGGGAATCGAACCCGGGCCGCGGCGGTGAGAGCGCCGCATCCTAACCACTAGACCACCAGGGGTCCCCGCTTAAAGGGTGGCTGCATGGAAAATGGATAATGAATACAATTTATTCCTGGGGAGGTTCCAATTAAATGTAAGAGGAATTTTTTTTCACAATGAGAACAATTAGCCCCTGGAATCATTTCCCCAGGGAAATGGTGGTTTTCCCAACATTGGACACTTCTAAGATTCAGCTAGTCAGTGCCATCTTGTCTAGATCCTGCGTTTGTCAGGAAAGGTTGGATCAGATGATGATTCTTCTAGTCCACTTCCAACCTGGCATCCTTTGACTCAATTATTCTTAATACATTTTTTGGACTGAACATCTACTAATATTTGTTCTTTACGAGCTGAAGACTCTCTCCTAGCATACCCCCATCAAAGCCTCCTGAATGAGTAAACATCCACCTCTTGGGAACATCAAGAGCTCTCACATGAAGAACAGGTTTAGCCACTCTTTGAGACATTTTGTTAGAATGGCTGTACCACTTTTATAAATTAACCTTGCTAAGAACTGTGAAGTTTGGGTGTCTGGGAACATATCCACTCATTTCCAAAAATTTGCCATGAAGAGGGGAAAAAGCTGGATTTTTTTAAACTATGCTGCTGGCCAAGATGATTGTAGGGATGAAGTAGATGAGCAGATGCAGACCAGGCTTTTCTTGGTGGAGCTATGCTTAAGTGAAGTCCCTTAACCAGAAATCATAAAATGAACATCTATGACAGCATCTGAAAGCTATTTCTGGGTATACTTCAACAAGAGCAAATGCATTAAGGGTGGACGAGTGTTTTACAGGAAGAGGCAGCCACAGAGAGGTTAGGAGAGCATGGAGGCCTCAATTAGGGGGAAAGGACTATGAGAAGGAAGAAAGAAGAGAGGCAGCCAGCCCCA
Source organism: Neopelma chrysocephalum (assembly GCF_003984885.1). NCBI lineage: Eukaryota > Metazoa > Chordata > Aves > Passeriformes > Pipridae > Neopelma > Neopelma chrysocephalum. Next base: position 35,553 of record NW_020923658.1, read on the forward strand.
CTCATAAAAGAGGGAAGCTCTGCCATGGGTCACAGTTTGTAATCATACCAGCCTCCTAGATTTTATTTCTGTACAGGAATTATGCTGGTAGCACAGCTGCTAATCCCTGGATTTAAAAAATTGAACGGTTAAGTTAAAATGTGGGTAAGTAAAATGTCATTATAATGAATGAAAATAAAATGTCTTGATCAAGCACCATTATATCAAGAGAGATGAATGATTAAACAACAGCCATAGCTACATCAGTACAACTATTTTTCTTCCCCTTCACAATTGCAGGTTTAAGAAATAATAGCTATGAAGTTTGTCTAAGAATGGCATTAACTACCATTTTGTATTGATGCTAAAAATAGAATAGATTAATACTTTGTCATTGTATTTTCTTTAGCTACATGTATAAGTATCATTAAAGCTTTAAGGATGTACACCAGGTAATTGCTTCTTGGAAAGTCCACTAGACTTCTTATGCTTTTATGCCACAGAACAAACATCGAAAGAAAGGCTACAGACCCGAACAGTTTCTGATGTAAAAGTCATTTTTCCTTCACCTTTTAAAATTAAAAAATGTCCTCAGGGAGCAAATAAATATAGCAATTATACTGCCAAAGCCAAAGGAGAAGCTCCTCAGTGAATATGGGAATAAGTTCCTTAGCATTGTCATCTCCTCACTGTCTCACAGTCATGCCAGAGGCACACAACACAGGAAACGCCAGACACCCATTTGCAGTAATTTCAACAACAACTCCAGGTCCCATCCTCACTATCCAAACATCTTGGAAATGATCTTTCTGCACAATGCTGGGTGGTCTGGTGACCTTTACAACGTGCCAGCTACTTTTGGGCTCACATTTACAGCCCTACCACTATCAGCAGAGAGTCTTCCATGCTTTTACAGCTTAAATGCAGCCTTCTTGCTCCACATACAGGCCTAAAGGGTTCAGCAGAACATAACCCACATTGCCTGATACTGCTCTCTGCACCAGACTCATCAGACTCTTCTTGAAAGACTTGCTCCTGCATTTGATTCTCACAGGATCTGCCTCCCCCAAAGGCACTCGTGTGGCTTCTGCACAGCCCTGAGGAATCTGAGCACCACATGAAATTCTTGATGAGGTGCAAAGCAGTGCTTCACACTTTCATTTTATCCCTAGAAGTGACACATCCCAACACTCAGCCTGCCTTCTCCACCAGATGCCGTGATGCCTTGGAAGGCATCCTTGGCCATTGTCTTTCTAGGTCTCTGGTAAACATGTTCCACCCCACACAGAATGCTCTTTTCATTGATCATGGCTTTTATTGATTTACATGTGTCTGCATAATCTGCTCGTGCTATTTGCTGGCTCACCAACAGAAGGGTCAAATTCATGCTGGGTTCTCTTTTATAATGTTGCTACAAAAAATTGCTAGTATCAGTAAAAGCAATTCTTTCTTGTTACTGGTCTCAATTAAGTTGGTTAGGAGCGCACCCCAAGCTGAAGGTGTGGGTGGAGAAGAGCAGCGTTTGACTCAAAAATGCTTTCGCCTTGGAGGCTGCCCTCACCCAAAACCAAATGCTTATTTGATGGGAAGCCATAGCAGAGGTCTCCTCTGACCTTCCCAGATGGAAACAAAGGGGTTTCACCTCATGAAGACGAAATATAAAAATATATACATATCTATATAGAGATAAATTAATCCATATTTATACATATGCATAATCTTTAATACATATATAGAGACTTTAGGCTCACATGGTTGGACAAAGGGCTTTCTAAAGGAAAGAAGCTGCTGATTTTGGCAGGGTGAAGTGTGCCCTGATTAAATATATGACCACCCACCATTTCCACAATGGAATGTTCAAAGGAAAGCACTCCTCCCGTGAACCATTGACTTCTAAGGTCCATCTAAGGTCCACCTATCAGTGCAAAGATCACTGCTGACTTCAACAGGATCCAAAACCAGCCTAAGCCTCTCTTTTAAAACCAGCTTTTGGAAATAGTTCCTGCATCTGAGCCAAGTTTTGGCTGCTTTGTTCCTGGTTTTAAATAACAGGCACCTTAGATTCCTAGATGGATGGAAACTTGTTTTAGACTGGCTTTATTTCAAATGTCCTGAGCATTTGCAGTGCTAGGAAGCTGTTGGGAGCAATTCAGTCAGCATTTGCTCTTGAAAACCACGGTCCTTACTAGTGGTCCAAGATCTAACTGGTTCTGCACATGCCTGCCCCAAGGTCACACCACACACATGTCCAACCCCAGAATGCTACCACGTGAAGTTGCAGGTTAGTGGCTCTTGTCTGTCAGGAAGTTCCATGTTGAGCAGCTTTGCTCTCACAGTGACAAAGGGGGGCAAAATTCAATTTTCACTCACCTGACTTCCACACCACAGAAATCCAGCCAGTTCAAGGATACCATTCCTGGGTTTGTATCACTGCAGCTAACAAGAGAAGCAGGACAAAAAGCCAGGCAGAAAGGTGAGAATGCTAGGAATATGGGCATGTTTACAGTTCCTTTCTGATAATCACAGTAATGTATTTGTATCACTTTCACAGATATACATCCTCACTCCTCAGACCAGTTCTAGTTGATCCGTATAATGCATGCAGAAGGCTTGGTTCTCACCAAACAGAAATAGAAAGGAAGATTTGCTGTGAGAAAATCTGTTTTTTTTCTGTGAATATTAATCATTTCAACTTTGATAGTGAAGTGATACGAGTGAAAAAGCCAAGAATTGCTCCAGGGCTCCACACAGATGACTATTGTAGCAAAGACATTTGCTGGAGATAACACTGCTTAAGCTCAGAATCATTATACTGTATATAGTTAACTCCAATCAACCTGCTTGCTCCCCTAGATTTAAACAGAATTAATGTGACATCTCAGCTGAAGCTGGAACTCAGCAACTCAGAAAATAAAAGTGACAAATTACAACAAGTTCCATATGTGTTTTAATCTTAAATGGCAAAAAGGAAACCATTATGCCAGATGATAGGAGAGCAATATGGTCCCAATACACTGTTCATCTCCTTAACAGCTTTAAATAATGTTTGGTATGTTTTGCAGTAAGAAAAGTATGAGGATTGCTCTAAAAATTTCCACGGGTAAGATGAAGGTCATCACCTCTTAGCCTGGAAAGTCAGAATAGATTTTGGACCAACTAATATGCACCAATAGAATACAATGGTCATTTGGTCATTGTAATATATTTTTATAATATGACAAAAATCTTCATATTTCAAACCAAATAAAAAAAATCTTCAGTTAAAGATCAAATAAATGAATGTATTTCTTTTCTTTGGGAAATGTGTAGACACAAGAGGAAACTTGTGTTACACCATCAAAATTTTTTCATCTAATCTTATTTATGCTATAGCATTTTAAAGCTCCAAGAGGGTCACAACTCTTAAAGGCAGGCCTTGAAAAATAATAGTTTGCAGTGTAAATAGACAAAGGAAATTTTGAAATTTAGGGACTGAGGCACACAGAGGGTCTAAATGAGACACCGAAGGGCATCCAGAACACCAGTGGCAGAGCTGGAAGTATCGGTCTTCTTCTGCTAACTTCAGTGCACACTTAACATTTCTGGTGGGTAGATGACCAGTGCTGTAAGAGGGAAAGAAGAAAGGTCACAGAATTACCAGCAAGAGAGTGTGCATTAGCCACCAGCATGTGCCTTCTGCACACTGTATGAGAAAGCATTGGTGGATAATTGAGAATGGATGGTCAAAATGTGCACTAACAACAGACTACCTATTTGGAAGGACTGGCTGCTGATGGAACAAAAACTCTGAGTTACCTTAAACAAGCAGTGAAACAAAAAATAAATAAATAAAGTCCCTCTGCAATAATCGATGCTAAACATCCTACCACTGTAAAAAGCTGCTCTAAGTAGCATTAAAAGGTGGAGTTTCTTTATTAAGACCAATTGTGCCTATTTATTCCTTATATCCCTCCTTGTTCCCCACCATCATCAGTCTCACAGGTCATTCTCTCTTTTTACCTCACTACGTTTCCATCTCCTGCTAATTTACAGTAACAGAAGCAGCAGCAGGATTTTCCTATCCATCAGTGAAGAAGTGTGAAATATGCACCTCTGGGAACTGATGCATATTTACAATATCATCAGGAAAGCTCACTTACCACGTTTGTTTGGACAGTTTGCACTCTGACAGCCCCAAACGAGTCAAACAGCTGAGCTTAAAACTTCAAAACATAAGAATACTCCAAGGTTCACCTATTCTGCAGTTTCTAGGGAGCTTTATAAAAGGGTAGAAGAAATAATACTAAAAGTGAAATGTATTTTGGAAACTTCTAATCTTTTCATTACAAGGAATAAATGCTAACAAAATGTAAGATAAAACACAAAGAAGGATCACACAAAGGCACAATGAGACTGATAAGAGGAACTCACAAAAAGAAAGAACAGTATCTTCTAAGACATATTTGAAACCTTTCACTTTGAAAAAAATTACAGCCTACAGGTAAAACTCCACTAGCTCATGCTAGTATGAAATTAACTTTGACCTAGTTTTTTATTTTGCATTATTATACATAATATGAAATTAAAAAGTCAAAACACAAAATTTTCATCCTGTCTTTTGAAGCACCGATACATTTCATTCTGACAACATGAGGACATTTTGATATTTGTCAGATGTTTTTGATTAGTTCTTCTTCCACTAGCTCAGAATGAAACTGGATGAATCCATCAAGACTTTGAGACAGATGAAAAATGTAATGATGTTAGGATAAGTTCTCCAAAAGTGATGCGGCACAGGCAGGATGAAGGCAGTATGTAAAAGCAGAAACAGGAACATATACAAGACTGTGCTCAAGCTTGAAGTCTTTTTAGGACAGAAGAGACCCAGAGCACTACCAAGAGCTGTAATAAAACTAGAACAACATCACAGTAATGAAACTCCACATTTGATGTGCACATGCAACAAAGAGATGCCACTCCTAGGCTGCCTCTCCCTTGGTGAAGCACCAGGTTAAATTATGTCAGTAGGCTTAGGCTAAGGAATAACTTCTCTGTGACACCAAAGATTGAACAGGAGAGCGAATGAGGAAAGCATGTGAAGTAAAAAGAATAGTATAAAAAAAGAAAGAGGAGAAACAGAAATGACATTGAGAAAAACTATAGCCCCACCATTAAATGGCAGTTGGGGTACATGGCTACTGGCACAGTTTTTTTCTTTCACAAGTGAATAGTGTTTAAGACTTTGGTACAGTAGTTTTCTTTGATAAATCCAGAGAGAATTTTTTGGGTTTTAGTATATGGAAAAAGAACACATTCTATGACGGAAAAAAATAAAAGGGTATTAAAAGCAAAAATTCCACAGGACAATAGGAATGTGGTGCCCACAACTTCAGGATCTAGTGCTTTGCCTGGTAAAATTAAAAATAGAAAACACAGAATATATACAACACAACAGAAAATACTCCTGGCCTGGCCCACATTTCCATTACATCACCTTGCCTTGGTTTCAACTGCAGGTTCATTTCACCTCAAGCAGGTCAACAGTTCCTCTTACGCAGACCTCCTCTTGAAAGACAACTCACTTTACCTCCCAGATTGCTTCCATTCCCAGTGAGCCTTCCTTGCTCTGCATCAAAATTCCTTTGCATCCCAGACAGTGATTCCCAAAGTGGAGATGACAGTGGAGGCAGTTCTTCTGGTGGAGGACAGGAGTTCATGGCATCCCGGGTTTCCAGACAGACTTCTCCCCTCTCTGCTCCATTCACCGCATCTGAGTTACAACAGCAACATCCGTCTCCTTGGCACACTGAGAAGCTTGATTTCCACCTCCAGCAATTAATGCTTAATAAAAAAAACAGTAGCCACAACAACTCCATACCAAGACTTGCAACCATCTGTTACTGCCTTGTTAGTGTATGTTTACTAGAGTGACCAATCTACTTCATACCAACAGTGCGCTATGCATCTGTTAAAGAAATATTTTACTGCACAGGCTATAGATGAATTTCTGATGTGGGGGAAAGAGGCAAAGAAAGCCAAAATAAACACTGGCTTGATTATTTTAAGATATATCTCTTGCTCAAGCACACGCATATAAATCTCACCCAAAGACACAAGAAGGTGGAATTACACTGAGGAATGCCTGTGGCTTGTCTTGGGAAGGTTGTTAAGAATAATTAGTATGTCTCAATTTAGCTGCTTTTTAATGACCCATTCATGCACCCCACCCTTCACTTTCCCTAAAATGGTGCTGAGCTACTACTCTGTGCAGAGAGCAGCAGGGAAAGGAGGGATTTGTTGACAATACATTTGAAAAAAAAGGCACCAGCACAGTTATGTGTCAATACTCATCCAAATGCGCCCATTTGATATTTTACTGACAGGACTGAAAATATGTTTGAATTTCAAACTTGTTGAGATGACTGGGATGCAGGGACTATTTTCCCCTGAGGGCAGATAAACAAGACGGATGAGCTAAATTCCGAATCTTCTAATGATCAAAATGCAAGGTAAGCTGTCATAGAGAGGGTTCTTCTCATCCTTGCTGACAGCATGAATTCTGTTGAATTATTTCTAGTCTTTCTGATTAATCGTCCTAGTGACTAATTAGTTTGCAACTCTTGCTCATAAATGGCACTTCAATTGCTGCCACTTCGGGAGATGTCAGCTGCTCTCCAAAAAAACCTGCCCTTGGATGATCCCATAGCTGACAGTGGGTACCTAATGGTGGGGACCCCAGATCCACACTGCCCAAAAGGGCTGGGGAAACTGGGGCTGCACCCAGCCTTTCTCCCCAGGCTGAGAGCAGTTGTGTTACCTGCCTTGTGTCACTCCTGTGGCTGCAGTGTGAAGCAAACACATTTCTGCATGGCAGGACACTTTCCTCAGTTGGAGAATCAGTCAGGACGGTAATCCCCTCCCCTCTGAGGGGTGAGATCAGTGCATCCTGGAAGAGATATGATGTGCTCCTGGTGCCATACGCTACTGCTCTGTGTCCGGAGGGAATTAAATCAATCATCGCCAGCCAAGAGGGCAGGGAGAACAAACAGGATGACCACATTGCTCTCTGACAAGACAAAGGAACACAGATGAGACACAGGCAAGTGCCTGCTTGTCAAACTTCCACAGAGGTATTTGGTGGCACCAGAAGTAAGCTGGTTTATTAGACAAATACTTTGGAGATTACCTCATTAAAAGGAGAATTACTTTATTAGTAGGTCCCATTACTCCCAGTTGCTTCTTTCTTCCTTGCCTGGAAGAGCTAGGATCAGTTTATTTTGTCATTACACCAGGAGAACAATGTCTTATGCAACTTTCTAGATCCCATTGTTCTCTACAAATGCTCCCAGTTACCAAATGTTGGGGTCAGAACTTATACCTACAGCAAAGGACACATTGGCTTTGGCTTTATAGCTCTTCTGAGACCCCAGTAGCATGTTGGCATTTCATCTCAACCCATCACAACATTTGGGGATTTTGTTTACTTGGAGAGGGGTTCAGTCCCAAGATCCATCAATCCACTGAACACCAAGAACTTGCTCTACTACAACTAGGAAAATTGTTTTGTCTGAATTGTGTGGCCTTGATGAAGAAAAAGAGAGAATGTAAATGACCATAGCCACTTTCTCAGCTCTTCCTCCACTCGAATAGCATTGGAATCACTTGCTCAATGACCCACAGTACATTCATTTTGAGTTGTGACTCAGTTCGTGCACACATAAGAGTTGTTTAGGATGTCCCTGTCATACCACACACCAGAAGAACTTCTTCACTCCCAACAAAATGTGGGTATTACTTGACGACAGCGTCAAGAGTGACATGCAGGCTCATCTACAGCACCATCACTTCCAGATCCAAGATGCATTTTCACACAGATGTATTTCCTCCTAGCATTTATTTCTGAAAATAGGTCCCTGGATGCTATACATCATGGCATGTCACGCACAGGCAGGACAGAGGGAAGACAGCTTAAAAATTCTATGCAATTAATTGTCTTTCTCTGATTAACACTATGAGTTGAAATGAGTTACACAAAATGGAAAGTCAAAGCCTTGTGAATTTTCTCATCCCTGTGCTCCAAGATCCACATACTGAATCCACCTGTAACTGAGTCTCATATTTAAAGTGGTGTAAAACACCATTCGGTTTTACCATTAAGTCAGACACTTCCCATTTATCTCTCCCTCAGTTATATCTAAGAACAGACTGAAATCTCGAAGAGGTTCACATGCCATGGACCCATCTTCTGGAGGCCACTGACTTGGCAGCTCCTGTGAAATACAGACACATACAAAGAGGGTGAAGTCTCTTCTGATCTTTCATTTAGTAGTCACACTGGTATTTGCAGGTTAGTTATGCCAAGGTTTGATCCTCAGATATCAGTGGTGCTTTCAAAAGGGTAAGTGGAGAAAATCCTCCAGCTGACATACAATTTGTTCCCTTTTCCTCTTCTGCCCAAACAACAAAACCACAGGCCACAAAGATGACCATTCAGTGCACAACTGACAAAACCCATTCCCCAAAACAGCCTGTATGACTGCAGTCTCCCATTTTCCTCACCAGTAGAAAGAAAAAACTCTGCATGAACATTCAGTCCAGAATTCTCTAGAGCTCAAAATTCTATACTACAGCAACCCTACCAGAGGTTGTTTTTCCCATTTTTGTGCTGTGGTGGCCCAGTGCAACTGAGTATTTGTGTCAGGTCTTCATACCAACTTTCCTGCAAATTAACCTCCTCTTTGTGGTGTCTGAGTCCTCCTAGCTCTCACCTGGGGCACACAAAGACTGTGGAGAGGAATCACAGCCCAAGAAGAGACAATCTACTCCAAGTAGATAACTAGGTATGTCCAGATGACTAAAGGAAAGGATAGCCTTTGCAAAAAAGACCAGAGTCCACACATCTGCACTTACAAGCATGTTAAAGCAAAACTCATACTTAAAGGTGCTTTCCAGTGTTCAAATCTGGATAGATAACTCTGCAAACATGCTGAGGAGGAGCTTTGGTGCAAGCAACTCTCCCCCAGCTCAAAGAATTAAAGACTGTTAGAAATAGGCATTATTCAGCTCTATTCTGTTCTGATGACTTATTCAGCTCAGCGGCTGTATTGTAAAAGGTAAACAGGTCTCTACCCATAATCTTGTTGTCTCTGAGCAGCAATCCATCTGTCTCTCATTTATAGTATTGTTAGTGGTGTGTCTTCTTACTCAGGTAACACTCCCTTCAGATACTATTTTAATACTGCTGAAGACAGATGAAACCCCAGATTTGCCTAAGTAAATTTAAAAGAGCAATTTAAAGATAAAGATGCAACAAAGCTGAAGGTAATACAGTAAAGATTTCTCAGGAGGGTTCCTAAATGGAGAAATCACTGAGAAAGAAAATAATTCACCAGAAAGCTCCACGAAATAAAATTAACTATAGCAGCTTCTAGTTAGGACACTATATTATGGCATATATGCATACAGAGAAATCTTGGTGTTGTAAATTTCATTCCTAAGAGGCTTCTGTCTTCTAGAGAAAAATTTGTTTGACTGTAGTCTTTGATAAAAATATCTAATGCTCAATTTAGAAACATCTGAAGCCTGAAGCTTGTGCTGTTTTTCAGCACATTGAGGACAGAAAAGTCCCTACCTCATGAGATAAAGTTGCTGGGAAACAGTTAAAAGGGCAATGGCTGGAAACTCAAAAGCCAGATTACATGTTCTGGGAATTTATGTAGCATGGATTGGCTTTGCATCCTGCAAACTGTTATGAAAATTGGGGTTATATGCACTGTCTTTAAGTAGATAATTATCCATGCCATTCAGACAGAGTCACTTGTACAAAGAAATGGCTATTGTTGAGATGAACCAATTTTTCAAGTCTGACAAACAGATCGGTTCCTGAGGGTACATGTATTGTCTTACTGACTAACCAAGAGTCCCCTTGACAAAGAGGACCTACAGTCCTAAAAACATTCTGTTCTTCCTGAACATTTTGGATCAAAAGTGAAAAGGCAGAAGCAAAACCTGACTTCAGAAATACGAGGAGACTCCAGACTCTGGAGAAGGGGCATGTGAAACGAGGTTGAGGAAGAAGAAAGATCCTAGACTGAATAAATATGTCTGATCAAAGCCCAAATAACACTCAAGAGCAAGGCCAAAAGTGAAGCAAGGTTAAGCATATGCAGATGTTTTACTGTTCAGTCTCAATCCGTACATGACCTCTTGGACTATCTGACTCAGACAGTAAGTGTGTCTAAAAGGCTTTGGGATGCCTACTTGTTACAAGCCTGAAATGGTAAAGAATAAATCAAAACCTCATGCAAAGGCAGAGTACTGTGAGAGAGCATGCTTAAGTGGTGTGGGTGCTTCCAGATGTCAGCTGTGGTCCAAAGGCAGCTGTATTTGAGCAAGGAGGTGATTGATTGCCTCTATGAAGAGAGTAGAAGGAAAAAAATAGTGCCTATAAGCTAGTGAAAGTAAGTAAAAAACTCCAAAAAACAGTGCCCCAAGCTGGTTACATCCAAGGGCAGCAGAGCCATTTTGCCACTATCAGCTGCAGGAAGGCCTCAGAAGGGACACCAGGCTTCCCTGGGCCAAGAGTCCTTCTCTGTGCAGCTGCTGGCACACACAAACAGGGCAGGGACCAACATGGAAGTGGGTTTAAAACTCTAGAGCAAGAGGCTTGTGAATTTTTCTCTTTTGAAAAAAAGACAGATAACACAATGAGCACTAATCACATAACGTACTTCTGCAAAATATAAGAGTGATAAGGGAACCACAAAAAAAACCCAAAACCAGAGTAAGACAAACCTCTTTGGTGCTTCTTCATCCTGTCCTTCATCTGCATTGTCTCTGTCAAATGCAAACTCTGCAGAGGATGTCAAATGGTCACCATCTGTACAGCATCTTGCACAACAGAGTGAAATTTCAATCAGAACCTCTAGGTACACGAGTAACATAAACAGTTGTTGCCAAGTGATAAATACATGAAATATCAGTTATTATTTTCCCAAAAATCTCATGGGAGGAGGTGGGAATACTTTGACAAGACCATATGCATATCCCTGATGTTAATAACTCACTTACTTCAAACTTTCTTCACTTTAAAAATGTCAAAATTAATTGAAAAAAAACATATATATGGGTCATGTTACAGTGGACAGCTTGTGAGATGATAGCATACTAATACAGAAACTGGCTAAGACATTAAAAAAGACTGTATCAACTTGTGTCAAACTTAAACCATCACAAAATCACTCAATTTTCAGAAGATGGGTACTCATCATTCCTTCTAAATGTAAGTCCCTTCAAAAGACTTTGAGTGTCTTTAGAGCAAGATCCCCTCACATCATTAGTCTCTTCTGAAAGTATTTTAGACCTCTCATTTTTAGTTCTTCTAGTGCACTAGCAGTAAGGAGAAGACCTGAAGTATCATTCTATTAATATCGAAACTCAGGATTATTTTTACTTGTAGACAACTATTTTTGGAAATCTTCATGCAACAGTCAGGACAGATCATTATATGCAAGCATTTATCTGTACAGTTTGTTTTATGTACATACCAAGTACACACAGCTCTAAATATTTACCAACCAAAGAATTATCTTGCCATCAAAAGTTGCAGAAAACTCCAGAAGGTGTAGCTGAGGACACAACCTCTGATGAAATATGGGCTAGGAATCAGGAAGAGGTACATTTTATCTTTTAGGTAAAAGTGGGAGGGTAGAATAGGTGCACTATAGAAATACTTTTGGAGAAGTAAATTAGAATCTCCAAGATACTCCACCACTAGGAGTCATTAAGGAAGGTCTTTCCAAAAGCTAACTCTCTATCAGATATTTCTTAAACCCAAGTCTAAAATCGTGGGACAGTATACTGCTTGACCAATCCTACGAAGGAGTGCAAACTAAATAACAGCATAGAATTCAAGAGACTATAAGAGTGAGACTTTAGTTTTTCCAGACTTCAGGAATATGAGAACTAGAGGAAAAAATCATAACAAAATTCTTTCTTTGAGCTGTCTTAATCCAAAACACATTTGTGTTCTATGAAGGCTTCACAAAAAAACCCAAAATCCTAATGCAGCTAAAGGTCATGCGAAATGTAGCAAGAGAAGCCACTGAGATATCTTCCCACCCAAAAGGAAAGGAAAAAATAACATGCTGAGTTTATTTTGACCAGGCACAAGTAAGAGGAGTCTAAAACTATACCACTCTGAGTGTTAGACATGAGATAGGAAAAACACCTTAAATACTTGTTCCAAACGAGACCAAACTACAGTTGGTGAAGTAACTGTACCACCTATTGACTGCCTGGTGAATCTGGTGAATCAGGTTGGAGGCATCCATCTCATTCCTTTTGTTTTGCTCTCCCAGGAGGTCCCCATCCTGGAGAGGAGGATAAGGCCTTGGTAGTGCCAGTGCCAAGACTCTGCTGAACAGACTGACAGAAAAAATCATAACTCCTCTAATCGGGGGGGGGGGGAGTATTTTTTTCATCTTAGAAAGAATTATTATTCCAAATTGCAACGACAAAAACCTCAGTGTCATTTAATGTAGTTAGAAGCAGGCTTGTACAATTCAGCTGTGATCACATCCTCTTCCAAGTGTCCATTCCAGAAAAAAAATACATAGAAGATTGCTGTACACACAGAAGAACAAGAGAGAAAGCAAAATAATCATGCATGTGTATAAGATACAGCACACATAATTTATATTTAAATAGTATTTATGCATCTATGAGCTACTAAGCATCAATGCTTAAAGAAAATGTTTAAAATATCTAAATGCGAATAGTCTAAACTGCAGAAACCCAAGGTTTTCCTCATGGCTAATTCTGAAATAAATCATTTCAGAACATGATTGAGGTAAAATATCTTCTCTCATAAAGGCTACGTAATAAATTCCTCACTGGCAAAGGAATTTTTTACGGAAGGTTAATGCTTCCTGTAACATTTCTCCTGCATAGTGTGGTTTCTCAAATAATTTTGTGGGCTTTATTTCCTGCACTGTTGTAAATCTTTATCTTCACCATTGCAGCTTTACAAAAACCATGTCTTCTGCCCATGCAAAGGCAGCAGTTATTTCTCCATCCCAGCACACAGGTTAATTAAACACCAAAACCAAACTAAAATAGTTTGTAGGGTGGACACAAAATCCAGAAAGCAAAGAGACATCAGGCTGAGATTCTCCTACACAATTCCACATAAACTTACCCCTCCCCACTATGCCAGTTAAATCTGGAGCAACTGTCTTTCAGCCTGGGACCTACTTTCCTCTCACATCCCACAAAACAGGTATTTGCTCACCTGTAGTATAAAACAAAATAAATATTGGGTTCTAGGACTCTCCAGACACGGCAGAGTACTCTGTCCCAGAGACACCCAGCACATGCCTGGGGAAAAGGGATGCCTCCAAGTTCCCAGCCAGAAAACAGGTATAAATGATAAAACAACATCAATTGCAATAACTGGGGATTTGGCTGTTGTGTAAAACGAGTACAGCTGGCATGCTGAGGTGTCAGACAGGGCTGTAGCAGAACAGCAACTAAGAGTAGAGTGTAAAATACAGCAAGAGACGTGCATGCACCTTCATCTCATACTCTCAGGCTGGCTGCTCTTTGAAGCTGGGTAGGTATTTTTAAGCACACTGCCATTTTAGCAGACAGAACTAGCAATGCTGGTGAGACATGTGACATCTGACAAGACACAGACTCTGGGATGCACTACTCCAAGAAGACACAGCTATCCCAGTACCTGCACACCTCACCCAACACTGCAGAGCAACCCTGTGGGACAGGTACACATGGAATGGGAAGTGATGGATGAACCAAGCCACAGAGGCATTATTTTGTCATGTGAATGGAAGAACATTGCAGAAACCAGCTCTGCACATTTTCAGGAGGGGAAAAAGAGTACAACAGCATTCAAGTAAAGACAACTGTTTGTGTTTTAAAGTCGACCTTGCTTTTTTTTCAACATGCATTCAGCTCTAGCATCAATGACTGCACTGGTATCCCCTCCTCCAAAATAGCTAGTCCATTAGGTCATCTTTGTGTACATCCTAGTGCCAGTTCCTCTAACAAGAATCTTCACATCTAAGACATCCTCCCTCCCTGAACCCACGGAATGGATACCAAGTTTAAACATATTGTGCCATCATGATGAAATGTTTCCAGAGGGAAGACAAGAGACATGTTGTGGTAAGGGGCTACATACAAGACAGAGTAGAGATGTGAGGATCTGTCACTCGTAAAAAAATTCAACAGAACACTAAAGCTTGAATTTAAGGATGCTATGTCTTAAACATCCTTGTTTAAATGTTAGCATGAGCACATTTTTAAAAACATGGTTTAAACAAATGTTTGTGCATAAATATGCAATATGTTGCTTTCAGCAAGAGGCTGGACAAGAGACCTCCCAAGGTTTCCTCCAACCTGAATTACCCTGTGATCTTACATTATAAATGCCAATATAAACACATAAATAAATACACATTGAGTATAGCTGTAGATGGACACACACGAATACCTATGTCCATGTGCACATGTGCAGCACTGCACGGTAGTAAAACACCACCTTCTCCAGGGACTGCAAAGGAAGCCACTGTGCAGATTTTGATTTTTAGTTGATTATTTTTTCAGACATTGTGAGAAATGTTGGCTTTGAAATACATTTGATACAAAAATTTTCCTCCTTTCTTTTAGCTTAGAAACTTGTGCTCTCCTCTTACTACAGGGTTATCCAAGAGTTTGGAGGAGGGGGAGGAAGATAGGCTGAAGAAGTGAACACAGGAAGGTGAGTGATTGTCCTGTGGATGTGACTGACTACCAAGGCACATGTATGGGATGTGCTGGGCTCTCATGTATAGCTAGAATATTCATGTACAGGATATACAGCTACTATTATCGTTTCAGAAGCACAAACAAAAGAAAATGCAAGTGATTTTGACACATGAGTTCCAATATCCGAACAGAGTTCAGATCATTAGGAAAAAGTTATAATTTCCACTTAAATTTCTTTCTAACTAATGCCTATTATCAGTTAAGGCAAATATAAAACAAAAAAGCAAACCCAACAAAATCCAAATCTTTTCTCCATTACACTCACGCTGTGCTACAGAAGTCTTGATTCAGGGCTGAATTAGCTGCACTCTCTCTAATAGCTGCTGTGAAAGTGGAATCATTGCACCCTACATGCAACTGTAATTGATGACAAACCTTGCAGTCACTTGTGTTGCTTATTTTTCCTGCCATTGGAGATTTCTGAATAGCTTCACTACGGTGCAGGTTAGAAGGTGACTCACTGGGCCAATGGCCAAGGAAGGGAATATTGCTTCTCAATATGTTACATTCCTAAAATTCACCAGTTTCAAGCAGTTTTTCCCTCATATTTTAAAAAAACTAGACTTCTGTTGTAAGTGACTGAAAGAACAAAACAAATGGTCTTCTCTATCATTTTGTAAAAATCACTGCTGGCAGAAGATTTTCACCTTTGGTTTAATCCTGAGTTTCTTTTAAATCAAGATGTCATTCTGGGAAGAGCCTGGTTATGACCCAGTTTCTACAAACACTGCAGTAGTCTGGGCTGATCTAGGTTAAACGCCAAGAGAGCCATTGTTTTAAAAGTAAAATGACACAGAGTCAGCCGTGAGTAATGTCCTGTAGAGCTCCACAGGAGCAGCACAGGCGACTTAACAGTAGGGCAAACAGGTGCTGGGTAAGGGGTGTTGTGATCTGTCTCCTTCAGCAGTGCTGAAGAACTAAAGGTAAAGGAGGAGGGAGCACCTTCCAGGGTTGCTACAAAGTCAGCTTTACAGCCACTGCCTTTATGACAACAATATAAAGTAACTCCCACAACACAGTGAAGATAAGCTCTTTAAAGAAAATATAAAAGCATTAGCCTGGCAATTCATCCGAACCTCATCATGCATCGTAGACATTTTTGAAGTTTAACAAAGAAAAGCACATCATTAAAGAATACTGCTCTATCACCATTCTTATGCAAATCCTTTCAGATAGTTGGATGGAAAATTCCATCTAACACGCAGTGAGAAATAAATGTTGCAGGGTGGAAATTTCAGCTATACCGAGTGCATCTATCACTTGTATAATTCAAAATACTGTATGTGCCCTGACTACAGAATTAGTATTGATCCACTCACCATGTAAACATCAAGTACTTTCTATTATTATTTGAAATAGCATGCTATCACAATTTCTATTTCCTCCCTCTATCTTAAATAGAAGTATTGCACATTAGCTCTTCCCTTCATGTACTTTTTTGCACAGCTATGTAACTACAGTGTTTGAGGCTGTGCTGGATTTCCTGCAGACATCTGCAGTATTACCATCAAAGTACTTTATTTTCAAGTGATCTCTGATGGAAGGCAATACAACTCTCATTTACACTGAAACCTGTTACTGTGGCTTCTCTTCGTAAAACATACAGAGTCCTTTGTTTCACGATCTCTGTTGTGACTACCATTGCAAATGACAACATCAAACAGCTCTCCCAAATGTTACTCACACACCTCTCATGAGTATCACTAAGATAAGAGTGGACTGCAAGAGACTAAACAGCTATGTCATCTGAGCACACACAAGTGGGGGAAAAAATCATGATTTCCACCTCATTTTGTCAACAAAAAAAGCTGATGTGGCTAAAATGCAGCTTTGGAAAGTGCTGGGAGATGCTTAGAAGCATAATGTGTTTCACCTGTTAGAACCTTGCTTTGTCTCTGAGCATGGTGAAAAATTGAAAATGGACATATAAGGGCTTATCTCCAGAAAAAACTCTAAAATTTTAGACTGGAGAGTTAATCCTAAGACTTCAGCAAGACACCCCAGATCCTGAGCGCTGAAGTGCCAAAGCTCTGCCTCAGAGCGGATGGTGGCAACAGACGGGTGAAGTGGATGGTCTGCTCAGCCTGGTGGCAGAGGGAGGTAGGAAGGTTAAGAAGTATCAGGAACCCTGAGGAGAAGACTGACTGGTGGAGCCATTCTCTGACATATCTGAGGCAAATGCACCAGCCAACTGCATCACAAGGAGCAGAGGATCAACTACTCTCTTGCCAGCAGGCAGGAGGAGGGGATCAAAGAAATGGGGAGGAATGGAAACAGGTCTCTACTTGAGATAGCAGGTGAATCCCTCCCAGCCTCCCTCACCTTCTCAGGTGTCTTTATACAATAGGTACAAGGCTTTGGAACTTGAGGGCCAGGCACACAACAAATTGGACAAAGTCTACCCAAGCTGGAGGAACTTTCTTGGATGAGTCAGCCCCCCCCCCCCCCCATGCCCCTTCAGTCAAGAAGAAAAGAAGGGTAGTTGTTGGTGGTTACTCCCTTCTGAGAAGAACAAAGGGCCCAAAATGCCCACTGGACCCAACCCACCACCCTGGGAATTGTGTTTCCTCCCTGGGTAAGGGAAGTTACCAGAAAACCCTCTGGTCTGGTGCAGCCCACTGGTTATTATCCACTTCTGGTTCTTCAGGTGGGCAGCAATGAACTCCCAGCAAGAAGCCTGAGGGCAATTGAGAGGCACTGCAGGGTCTTGGAGGGACAAGTGGTGTTCTCTTCTATCCTGCCCATTGTAGGGAATGATGGGGGTGGAAACAGGACAACCCTACAGGGGAATACCTGGCTCCAAGCCTAGTGTTACTGTTAGAATTTTGGTGTTTTTTAAGGGTCAGTTCACATGACACTGACTGCTGACAGAGTACACCTGCCTCAATGGGTGTTGAGTCCCCCACCTTGTTCTTGTTGGGGATCTGTAATTCTCTGCTCTCTGGCTGCCTCCCATGGTGGCAGCACAACCCCACAAAGCATCCACATGGGGTGAGCTTCTCACCTACCATACAGCCATGTTGTGGGCTGTCAAAAGACGCTTACTCTTTTGTCTCCCTGGTGCAGAAAGACCAGGAGGCCTAAAAATCTAATAAAGGACACAAGCTGTAAAGCCCATCATCCCCAGTTTGGCAGGACTCTTTATTTCCAGAAAAACTGTGGATCTTCCAGGTCTTCCTCTCACAAGCCAGCAGAGTAAGGCCTCCAGCCTCAGAGATCGCAGCGGTGCTTCTCACTGCATCTCAGATGCAGGCTCCCTGATACCACAGCACACCAGCATGTCAGCTGCAATGAAAATTCCAGAAGCTCTGAGCCCAGAAAACATCTGGGCAATCTGAAACCATGTGAAACGGATGGCAGACAGTAAAGGGTAGACACAACCAAGGACAAGGAGGAGGAGGAAGAGGAGGAGGAGTACTCACAGTCTGTAGATGTCCATGCACCTCCCATTTTGCTCAGCAGACCTGCAGCCCCACCCTCAGAGACACATGTAGAAAACAAAGGAGACAGATGGTAAATGAGTGTGGTTCAGACATCATTCTTTTTGACATTACTGGAGTGACAATGATTTACACCAGCTGATAAACTGACCATTGGGTGTTGGGGTGATGGAGGGCAATTCCACCACCCTACCACCTCACCCCCACCAAAAAAGAAGGCAATAAAAAAGCCCTGTTTCTGGGAAAAGTATGTAAGCTTCAGCGTGGTGCATGTTCCTGTTCATAAAATATCATGTAAGTCTGCAGTCCCCAGCAACTGCTGACAGCCATCTGCTGAGTGTGATTCTTTTGATATGACTCAAGGAAGATAGGAGTCTCTCTCCTCAGAAAAACAAATAAACCAAGTGCCCAGGATGCACCAGGGATGATCAGACAAAAACCTATGCAGGGAGACAGAAGACTGCCTCCAGGTTCTGTCACAGAAAGAAATGTTCAGGACTCAACAGAAGCATTCTTCTTCAGCTCCCAGCTTCTCAGTGTATCTCAAAACCAACACAAACAAGAGGTCCTCCAACATTTCTCCAGGCCCTGTCTGAATTTTCCTCCTCTTGGGAATTTTAGACGTAAGCACACTTCCAGTACTATGTGCCTTGACATCCAGACTTAGGTGTAGGGCTGCTACAGCAAACAGTGACCAAAGTCACTAGACCCTGAAAACAAAAATGGCCACCCAGCAGTAGGACTCAGGGAGAGGGGTAGCTCAAATGCTCTAAAAAAGTGAGAGTGGGATTGTCATGTCTTTTGAAAATCATTGATAGGTGGGCAAGTAACTGCCCTTGAACGTCCCGGAAATCCCAGTCTTTGGGAAAATGATCAGAGATGACTGTGTCACAAACACATCTTGGAAGGAGTTGGAAATGAAGAGAGGAGAAAAGGATGTGTAAGGGAGACGAAGGAGGTAAATGCACTGCGAACTCACAGTCAATAGATGTGAACAGAACTACATTTCACTGTCACTGTCAGCAAGAACATACTGTATCATGTTGGCATACCATAACCAGTTTGTTCACTCATTGATCTTTCCCAGATCTTCTAAGCTTCTCTAATTATCACTCCAAGATGTTCCAAAGTATCATCTCTGTGTCCTTTGCCCAATTCACTCCTTGCCAAACCATCAGCATTCTTTAGTTTCTTAAGAGACACTTCAGTCACCATGAATCTCAGTAGTAGAGACCTCTGGATCATCTCTTGAAATTAGGTTTGTCTGTTTGCTTATTCAAAGCTGTGTTATAAAACATGCTGAAGTGTTCTTTTTTTTTTTAATTAAGCAATGCAAAAAAGGGAAACTGTGCTATCAGAATGACTCAATAAGTCTGGCTGTTATTCTCACCACAAGTGCTAATTATAAGGTCATAAAAGCATTCTCCTCCTACTTAGACTAAAATAGTCAAGTCTTACACATAACCAGGTACCTAAAAAGCAGCTAATGCTTTTTCACTTACTTGCAGCCCATCACTGCCACCAGTATCTGTGGCATGAACTTAGAATACTCCTGAAAAAGGTTAGCAGAGGGACACTTGCCAACATGCCAACACTGTTTCCTAACATTATGGCTAGAGATTCTAAAGAGTAAAAGGCAAAGCTTCTCTGGGGCAAAGTGCTCTCTGAGACACTTAGGAATGTTGTCTATGGCACTAATTGTACTTTTCTAAAAAAAAAAAAGCCCAGCAGCCAAATACTTGTCACCATTACAGCCACATCCTCTAGTCGTCAGTGCAGGCTGCTGAGTTTGGCCCTCAGAAGTGGCAGGGAAATGCACTCAAGCATCAAATGAGCCATTCTGGCAAGCTAACACCTGGGAAAGCTGGGGTTTGGGCTGTCTCAGTCTCTCCTCTGTCTTACACGCTATTATTCAACCAGAACATGTGTGACCCTAGCCAGTGACTTTTACCAGTACATTTGCTCACCTGCAAGTCTGGCACATATCTTCTCATGGTCAAAGGACCTTTTGCATTCCCTACATAGGTCTCCAAGATGAGTACACTGGCTATTCCCTCACTAAATAAAAGGATCTGAACTATGCACAAAGCACCTTCCTGCTCCTGCTACTCTGCAAAAGGGTGCTGTTTGCTCACTTCAAAGTAACCACAAGCATTTCTTCTTGGGGAGAGGGTTTTGGAACTGCTTGTCCAAAGCCCTGAGTCCATCACCAGCAGTCAGAGAGTGGAAGAGATTGCAAGCAACCTCCTGCATTTGCAAGCTTCCAGCTAGGTGCCTTGAGTGTTCCTCGCTCAGCATGCGACTTCCTTAGGGTGCCCATGCCTTGTCACACACTGGAACCAAGAGATCTGCCTGTAGGACCTGAATAGGAGCAATCAGACACATAGAAGTTTATAATTTTCCCACCAAATTTAAAGTAGCCTTTGTTTCCCTGCTGATTTCTGCCCTGGTGCAATCTCTGCTCAGATCCTGCTTCATCTGGTGCTGAGTACAGCGTGCTGATAGGAAACAGTCACTTCTCTCTTTGGCCATGCCCTTCTCTTCAGCTTTAATTGTGTTCGCACCCTCAGCTGTGCTCACCCCTCCTTTCTTCTGCCAGCTTCATGTACAGATCTCTGCATCTGAGCTCTGCAGATGTGAACTCCAGATGCACAGACATCCCACTGGCAAAATGCAGTTCAGTCCCACCAATCACCCAGCCCTCCCTGATCACTACTGCAGTGTCAATTAGAGCAAATTTTCGGGGGGGGGGTAATTTCTGACACACAGATATTTTGTGGATGTGTATCTATACAAAGGCTTTCCACAGGGGAACCTCAGGGAGATTCTTCAGGATACAGCCTGCATCTGCTCTAAAAATCAGGAGGAAGTGTAGAGGCAATAAGTCAGGTAGCTCCTTTTCCTACAGCAGGCATGTACACAGATGAGTTTATTTGGCATAAGTCACAGAGAATCTTCAAAACTGCAGTTAATAGTCCAAGCTCTGGAGCCTTAACGAGAGACCACAATAAAGAACTGAAGTCCAAATCCCCAAAGGTATTCAGATGCTTTGGTTTCAGCACCATTGAGTATCTGGGCGTGACATATAAAACTTCAAGTGCAAAAGCAAGACCACACTCATGACTGTTTTCTCCATGGAGTTCACAAAGTCTCCAGAAGCAGCTTGCATAGAAGCATGGTAGTAGATGGTCTTCTAGAACCCTGCAAGAAATTACAGGGGGAGGCTACTTGAGAAGCATCCTTTTTCTTCTGTGCATGAAAAACACAAGTTTTTTTCATTGCTGCCTGTGCTACTCTTTAAATGAGTCCCACTTAGACAGTTAGTTGGATCCTATGAAACAAGAAGGCTACACTTGGCACCTGCTGCATTACAGATTGTGCCTGTGAAATTGAATTTACAAGGACAAGACCAGAGAGAATGGCAAAAAACAAGGAGCTGTTGAAATTATATATTTGCCCGTATGATATTAATAATTTGTCATGCACTTAAAAGTGAACATCTCCTTTCATAAGTCTCCAGTCTGGGACTCCAGCTATTTACAAATCAGGTTTTTGGGAGAATAACTATCATACATTGCCAATACACAACAAACTAAACCCAGCTGACTAGAAAGTACTACTGTTGTGAATACTTTTTTTAGACAATGCCAATGAAAAGGTTACACTGTGGGTGACAGGTGGCATTACCAATGTAAATTCACTCTGCAGAACTGAAAAAACCCAGCCACATTGCTAATTCACAGATTTAAAAACACCACATCTCAAAAGCAGCATAAAGACTGTCAGATAGATGCCTGGTGTTTGGGCTTGTCTTGGTGAGAGTGAAGAAGAAATCTCAGTAGGACAAAGCTCTTCACTTGGTAATTTGTTAGTAGGGGAAGAACCCCAGCAGAACTCCCCTCCAGGACACCTACAGCATGTGTGCATGTGTGTAATGCACACAGAAAAAATAACGGTGTTTGTGTAACTTCTTCCCAGTGTGTAAGCTTGCTTGTGCAGACCAGCCAAAGGTCCCTGACACAGTCAGTAGGAAGATTTTAAAAAGTGCAGGATTAAAATATCATAGAATCAACGAGTGAAATAATATCTTGAGTTAGAAGGGACCCACAAAGACCATCAAAGTTCAACTCTGGGTCCT
Source organism: Neopelma chrysocephalum (assembly GCF_003984885.1). NCBI lineage: Eukaryota > Metazoa > Chordata > Aves > Passeriformes > Pipridae > Neopelma > Neopelma chrysocephalum. Next base: position 57,915 of record NW_020923658.1, read on the forward strand.
GCACACGACCATCCCCAAGAGTCACACCATGTGCCTGAGAGTATCATACCCCCTGCTCCCCTCCAATGGGATCCTGAGCTCTGTCAGCCTTGGTGCTGTGATCACTGCTAATGGGGAGCCTGTTCCAGGGTCCAATCACCCTCTGGTGGAAGAACCTCTTTCTAACATCCAACATAAACCTCCCCTGACACAACTTCAGGCCATTCTCTCAAGTCCTGTAACTGGTCCCCACAGAGCAGAGATCAGTGCCTACCCCTCCTCTTCCCCTCCCCAGGAAGTTGTAACTGCAATGAGGTCTCCTCTCCGTCTCGTCTTCTCCAGTTGAACAGACCAAGTGCCCTCAGCCGCTCCTCACACAGCTTCTCCTCAAGGCCCTTCACCATCTTCGTTGCCCTCCCTTGGACACTCTCTAAGAGCTTTAGATCTCTTTTATATTGTGGTGCCCAAAACTTCCCCAATATTCCAGGTGAGGCTGCCCCAAGTCAGAGCAGAGCAGGACAATCCCCTCCCTGGCCCGGCCGACAATGCTTTGCGTGATGCCCCCCCCCAGGACATGGTTGGCCCTCCTGGCTGCCAGGGCACTGCTGACTCATGGCCAACTGGCTACTGACCAGGACTCCCAGGTCGCTTTCCTGGCGCTACTTTCCAGCATGTCATTCCCCAGTCTGTCTGTACATCCAGGGTCGTCCCATCCCAGGTGCAGAATCCATCACTTCCCTTTTTGAACTTCAAATGGTTGGTGATTGCCCAGCCCTCTAATTTGCCAAAGTCTCTCTGTAGGACCACTCTGCTTTTGAGGGAGTCAAGAGGTCCTCCCAGTTTAGTATCACTGGCAAACTTCCTTAGTATTCCTCCAAGTGCACCCAAGTCATTAATGAAGACATTGAAGAAAACTGGGCCTAAGATGGAGCCCTGTGGAACCCCACTAGTGACAGGTCACCAGCCTGATGTCACCCCATTCACTATAACTCTCTGTGCTTGACCCATGAGCCCAATTGCTCACCCACCATATGATGTGTTTATCCAGCTGTGGGCTGCACAGATTGTCCAGAAGGATCCAGGGTCAGACAGGATCAAAAGCTTTACTGAAATACAAAAATATTACATCAGTTAGGTGGGTTACTTGGCTGTAAAAGGATATCAGGTTTGACAAGCAGGACTTTCCCCTCATGAGGCCACGCTAGCTGTGACCAATGTGTCCTTCAGATGTTTATCAAAACCTCCCAAAATAATCTTCTCCATCATTTTACCAGGCACTGAAGTGAGACTCACAGGCCTGTAGTTTCCAAGGTCATTCTTCTTGCCCTTCTTGAAAATTCAGACAGATTCCAGCTTCTAGTCAGCTGGGACCCCTCTGCATTCCCAAGACCACTCAAAAATCATCGAGAGAGGTTTTGCAATGTTTTCAGTGGTTTTCAGCAGCTCTTTGAGGATTCTGGGCCCACAGACTTGTAGGGATTCAGTTGGAGCAGCAAATCCTGCGTAAGTTTAGGGTCGACTAAGAGTTGATCAATTTCACAGCCATAGTCCTCCAGCTCAGGGCACTGAGACCCCCTTGATTCATCATCGTGTTGAGGACAGAGGCAAAGTATGCATTAAACATCTGTGCCTTGTCTCTGTCCTTGTTTGTGAGGTGACCATCCCCATCCTGTAACAGGCCAATGTTATCTCTGGACTGCGTTTTGCTATTAACTTATTTAAAAGAACCTCTTTTGATTGCATCCCACACTTCTGGCCAACTTCAACTCTGATTAGGCTTTGGCCACACCAATTTTCTCTCTACAGCAGCAAGCAGCACCTCTGTGTTCTTCCCATGTCATCCGACCTTGCTTCTACTGGGCACACACCTGCTTATTTTGCTGTAGCTCCAAAAGAAGATTCCTGCTCAGCCAAGTTGACCTTCTGTCTCACCTGCTTCACTGACAGCATTTTGGAACTGCCTGCTTCTGTGCTTTTAGGAGATAGTGCTTAAAAAGTGACCAGCACTGGTGGATCCCGGTACCTTCAAAAGTGTTTTCCCAGGGGACTTTACTCATTTAGCTACTTTCAGCAGTGTGAAGTCTGCTCTCCTCATGTTCAGGGCTGAAGTCTTGCTGCCACTTTTCCTCCTGTCAATAAGGATTTTAATTTGTATATGACATGTAGCACCTTGTAATAGTGTATGGAGCACTGACAAGCTTGATGGAGAAGCATCAGTGTTTCGAGTCCTGTCGTAACATGAGAAGCAACTTAGTGTAAGGAATTCAAATCTACGCAAAAGGGAAAAGAAAACAAAGAGAAAATTATTAGAATACAAAGAACACAATTCAGATTTTGCTGTGTGAGCCTCAAACAACTTGAGGAGCCACAGGATCCATGCCGGTGGGTTTTTTCCACCTTGCAGTGCTACAGGCAGGTGGCAGAGTGTCTGGAAAGCTGCCCAGCAGAAAAGGACCTGGAGGTGCTGGTCAACAGCAGCAAACATAAGCTAGCATGTGCCCAGATGGCCAAGAAGGCCAATGGCATCAGTGTGGCAAGCAGGACTAGGGAAGTGATTGTCCCCTTTTACTGGGCACTGGTGAGGTCAAACCTCAAGTGCTGTGTCCAGTTCTGGGCCCCACAATTCAGGAAGGACATTGAAGGGCTGGAGCATGTCCAGAGAAGGGTAACAGAGCTGGTGAAGGGTCTGGAGCACAAGTCTGGTGAGGAGCAGCTGAGGGAGCTGGGGGTGTTTAGAAAAGGAGACACAGCAGTGTCCTGGTTAGAACGGCTGGGACCAATTCATCCCTGGATGGGTGTAACCCAAAACTGTGTATTCTATAGCCTCCATGCCATTTCCCAAAAACTGCTGTCAGTAGAGGCCTGCAAGGTGGGAAGATGTTCCTGTACCCTTTTATGGAATTCCCTGCTCTGATATCCTTATATGGAATTCCCCGCTCTGATACCCTTATATGGAAGAGGGACTGAGCATCCGCATGCCCTTTTATGGAATTCCCTACTCTGAGGGAGGGACTGAGCACTCCCGCCTGAACTGGAGAGTATATAACTGGGAGTTTCAGAGCCTTGAGGCTCTCTCGTGGGATCCAGAGGAAGACTCCAGACCACTGCCTTCAACTAGACTGAGACCACCACCCTCGACTGGACTGCAATCACCACTTTCTGACCAGACTGCAGCAGCTCTCCCACCAGCAGGTTTTATCCCCTCTCCCTTTGCTTTGGACTCGGGGGTGGGCCAAGGTACACCACTCTTGTTCATACCCCAGAGTGCTGGGTATACATTTGGGTTTTGTGGGTTAAAACCAATTGTCTGTCTGTATAATTGTACTTATTGCATTATTTTAATAAATTGTTATTCTGACTTATAAATCTCTCTTTTGAATTGAGTTCATTTTCCCTTGCTGGTTAACTTCTAAACCAGCACAAGCAGAGACCTTATCACTCCTTGACACGAGGTTGTAGCCAGTGGGGATCAGGCTCCTCTGCCAGGTAACAAGTGACAGAACAAGATGAAATGGCCTCAAGCTGCACCAGGGGAGGTTTAGGTTGGACATCAGGAAGAATTTCTTCTCAGAAAGGCTGATTAGACATTGGAATGGGCTGCCCAGGGCGGTGGTGGAGTCACTATCCCTGGGGTGTTCAAGGAAAGACTGTACGTGGCTCTTAGTGATGTGGTCTAATTGACCAGGTGGTGTTGGGTCACAGGCTGGACTCGATGACCTCAGAGCCCTTTTCAACCATAGTGATTCCGTGACTTTATGATGACCGTGCCTTTCTCAGCGGCGCGTTCCCGACTGGAATCGCTGCTCCCGGCACCTCGCAGGGCCGCTTCCGAAGCACGTGCCGCGCAGGCGGGACCGCGGCCATCACCGCACCCCGGGATCAATGGTCCCGGAAGCACTGGACAGCAAAAAGGGAAAGGAGGGAGGGAAAGAAGGGAGGGAAGGAGGGAGGGAGGAAGTGGGATGGGGATAGCCGGCACCGGCTCCCGCCGCGGGCGCGGCTCCTCCCGCTTTGCACCGGGAGGACAGCGGCTCGCACAGGGCGGCCGGCCGGGAGCGAGACATAGAGCGGGAGCGGGACACGGAGCGGGAGCGGCCTCGGGAGCGCGCGGTGCCCCGGCGCCGGCGGGCGCGCGCCACCTGCCAGCGGGAGCGCGGCGCCGGCGCGGCCACGTGGCGACGACCGGGCCGCGGCGTGCCCCCGCGCCCGCCCCCTGCATGCCTCCGCCGCCCGCTTCGGATCACAGAGTCACGGAATCAGTGAGGTTGGAAAAGACCTCTGAGGGCACTGAGCCCAACCTGTGACCTGACGCCACCGTGTCAACCAGACCTTGGCACTGAGTGCCACGTCCAGTCTTTCCTTGAACATCTCCAGGGATGGGGACTCCACCACCTCCCCTGGCAGCCTGTTCTAGTGTATAATCACCCTGTGTAGAAACTCTTCCTAATGCTCAACCTAAACCTTCCCTGGGGCTGCTTGAGACCATCTATGACCTTTTGTCCTCTCCCTTGTTCCCTGGAAGCAGAGCCCAAACCCCCACCTGGCTACCACCTCCTTGCAGAGAGTGATAAGGTCACCCCTGAGCCTCCTCTTCACCCAGCTAAACACCTCCAGCCGCTTCAGCTGCTTCTCATAGGACTTGTACTCCAGACCCGTCACCAGCTTCATTGCCTTTGCTGGAACGCACCAGCCCTTCAATGTCCTCCCTGAATTGAGGGACCCAAAACTGGACACAGCACTCCATGTGTGGCCCCACCAGCATCCAATACAGAGGGAAATCACTTCCCAAGTCCTGAACTGAGGATTCCTTAGTCTGAAAAGAGTGCGGCACCACTTGGCACCTGCCTTGGAGGGTTTATAAGAATTAATGAGATCCCCTCTCAGTCTTCTCTAGACAGGCCCAGCTCCCTCGGTCTCTTAATCATCTTTGTGAGCTTCCACTGGACCTTCTTTAGTAGCTCCTTGTCTTTCCTATGCTGAGGAGCCCAGAACTGGACACAGCACTCTGGGTGCATGGTCCCTTTTCACTCTCAGCCACCTGGGTGCCCAGTTTAGCCAGTTTATCCAAAAGATCATGTGTGGCAACATGCAGGGTGATCAAAGTGTTGCAGCTTTTCTGTTCTGCCTTGGATGGCTTCACACATGGTGTCCTTCATCCCAGCATCTACAATCAAGCCAGCACAGCTCCAGAGGGCAAGGTGGCACCAGTTGTACAGCAGACACTTTGGTTTGGCTGGTTTTAGGTGTACTTTTTCATATGAGTTTGTCTTTCAGAAGGAACAGCTCTGAGCTTCAGGATAAATAAAAGCCACCTATACTGTCTATGGGCACAAAAAGATTTTGTGGCAGATCATTTGCCATCCAGAAAAGACATTTTTTGGGGAAAGGAGAGAGTGCAAAATTCATAAAAGCAATTCTCTAAAACAAAGCCATAGTAGGCGAGATCAGCATGGGAAACTTTGCCAAGTAGAAACTTTGCCAATTGTTAGAGGGGGGCTTAAACAAAGCCAGTTTTCTAGCTTTAATCCGGAACCATTGAAGAAATAAGAGCATTGGCTGAGGAGTATCAGTGCTCCAGTCTCACTTGTTTTAAATCAAGACAACACTTGCAACTGTCAACAATCAACTGCCCTGTTAGAGCATATCCTTAATATCAAGAGATAACAGGGAAATAATTTCTGATAGTGTCCATCTTTTGAGATGTTTCTTACATTATTTCTTTTCAACATTCTGTACCACATCATGAAACATCCCAGAGCAGAAAGGTTTATGTGAACAATTCTGTCATGTTGTCCTGGTTAGAACGGCTGGGACCAATTCATCACTGGATGGGTGCAACCCAAAACTGTGTATTCTATAGCCATCCATGCCACTTCCCAGAAACTGCTGTCAGTGGAGGCCTGCAAGGTGGGAAGATGTTCCTGTACCCTTTTATGGAATTCCCTGCTCTGATACCCTTATATGGAATTCCCCGCTCTGATACCCTTATATGGAAGAGGGACTGAGCATCCGCATGCCCTTTTATGGAATTCCCTACTCTGAGGGAGGGACTGAGCACTCCCGCCTGAACTGGAGAGTATATAACTGGGAGTTTCAGAGCCTTGAGGCTCTCTCGTGGGATCCAGAGGAAGATTGCAGACCACCGCATTCAACCAGACTGAGACCACCACCCTCGACTGGACTGCAATCACCACTTCTGACCAGACTGCAGCAGCTCTCCCACCAGCAGGTTTATCCCCTCTCCCTTTGCTTTGGACTCGGGGGTGGGCCAAGGTACACCACTCTTGTTCATACCCCAGGGTGCTGGGTTATACATTTGGGTTTTGTGGGTTAAAACCAATTGTCTGTCTGTATAATTGTACTTATTGCATTATTTTAATAAATTGTTATTCTGACTTATAAATCTCTCTTTTGAATTGAGTTCATTTTCCCTTGCTGGTTAACTTTTAAACCAGCACACATGTCACCACCTGCACTAAGGAAGCTTGATTCTTCTCTGGGTATGATAGAACAGATAAGTCCCTTTGGTGCTGAGTTCTAGATGATTACCTAAGGACGGCAGTAGCATGGACAAGACATTCCAATATTGTTCTCCAAGATTTCTGGTGAAAATATACAGCCAGGTACAGCCATCACCCACCATAGTATATATATAAAATATATATAATATATATAACAGGCAATAATAATATATAACAATACATAAATGTATAATATAATGTATAAATATAATAATACTATATAAGCATACAATAATTCTATAATAATTATATATATACACACATATATATATATATATAGTGTCATGATATAGTTGACAAGATAGTGTTCGGTCATAGGTTGGCCTCGATGATCTCAGAGGTCTTTTCCAACTTAATTGATTCTACGATTCCATAAATAACAAGAATTTGTCAGAGTCTTGTTGCTGCTCTAGACTAAAATTGTAAATACATGAAAGTGCTGCAGCAGATACATGCAGTTTTGTAACTTTTGAATTTTTGTGGCATGCATGTATCAGTGTCTTGGAAAAACAGGACTGAAAAGGGCCCCTTCAGTTCTCACAGAGAGTCCATATTAAGGTAGGTAACTGCATCTCATAGTTCCATTCATAAACATTTCAAGCTCTACCTTAAATTGAGTTTGTTTTCTCAGACTTTTCATTTAATGGATGGTGAGTGATCAGGTGTAAAGAGGCAAATGTTGATTTTTTTTAATAGCAAAAGCACAGAGAAAAGTGAATGAAAAACTTTAATAACAGAAAACATTATCAAAGTACTTCTTTTGAACAATAATTCAGTGTGTTAGCAGACCCCCCAAGAGCATGTTAGGAACCTCCTGCAGAATTGCTTCAGCTCTCAGGTTGTCTGTAAACACTTCCTGTCTTCACCACTGATTTAGAGTACATGCTGCTAGATGGAGTCCTTCCACTGATTCCAGTAAATTTGACATCTAAGCATTTTTGAGAAATGCTGAAAAACAACTGAGTACGTTTGTGGAGTACAATAGTCATCAGGGTCAGGAGGGTTCATTAAGCTTGGTACTTAGAAGGCCAAGAGTAAGACGTACTGTGCACATGGCCTATCGGAAACTCCAGCACACAGTAATTCCTGAGAATCAAGTGTCATATCCACGGAGATATTAAGGCGACTACCTCCCATTTATCAATCAGTTAGCAGGAGTTTCACGATCAAAGGAGACTTAAAGGCAGGTTGCTTTTCATATCCCCAGGGTGTTGCTGGAAAACCCCTTGACTTCTTTGATAACTGAAGGATGCGTGCCAGACCCATCCTCTGCAGAACTAAATACTGATGGAGAAGCCAAAGTCTCATATTTCCCAGGTAGATCTTCCAAGAAGAGCTCATTACTTGGGGCAATTGATGGTTGTTTAAGCTGATCGAAGCCACCAGTAGCAGTGGGGTAGGGAAGATAGTAGGAGAGGAAGGTCTTCAGTGTTAAGGATGTGCTACAAAAGGTAGAAAGTGTTAGATGTTGGGCAAAGGCAGGATGGGAATAAAGCACATGAATGCAACAGTAGTGTAAATGCTTTTAAGAAGCTTCTTAAAAAGTAAATGTAAATGCAAATGAAGTAAATGTAAAAAGAAGTAAATATAAATGCTTCTTAAGAAATCCTAACAAAGGCATATTTTAAACATGTAAGTTTTACATGTGTCTTTTTTACATGCAGATCTTGGTTAGGCAGACAAGTCTAGGAGTAGTGTACCACACATACTGTCCACTAAGCCAAGTTACAGCTCTGTGTACAAAGGGAAAAGGATACCTGATTTCTACTGCATGGGAAATACTGTCAGCATCATGAACAGCTCGACCAAGGTTGTGGTAGACCTTCCAGACTAGAGAAATGCCAAAATACATGACCTAATGTGTTTTGCACTGTACTTGGTCTCATATTTTATTTAGTGTTGAATACTCACCATAAAGTATTTGCTGAGACAAAAAGAATAAAGCAAGAATGGTATTCATATTGTTTGCCAAGAAAAATACCAGAATATTTGTTTATATAGTTTGTCAAAACTGTCAAGTATCACAATAAAGAGGCATTAGGCCAAATTTTTTGGTTAGTGACGCTATCTACCCAGCTGACTGCAACTGAAACCATCACTTGCTCCTCTATTTTAAATAATTCAAAGATTACAAGGTATATCTTTTGGGGTTTTAAATCAAATACTCTTTGCGTACATATATATTACTTATGACACTTACACACTTCAGGGGACCCCTGGTGGCCTAGTGGTTAGCATGCAGGACTCTCACCTCTGCAACCCAGGTTCGAATCCAGCCAGTTCCCCCGGGCAGATGGAGCCCGTTAGCCCTGTGAGGCCATCCATCTATGAGAAGGTCACTCTAAACAAACCTACGTCCTGAGGACCTCACTGCCATTGTCCAAGCTTGCTTGGCCCCGGCAGATGAACCTTAGGATTAAAGGGTGGGCTCAGTTCAGCGCAGGCTGTGTCTCACCTAAAAAATCCATTGCGCAGGCTGGAAAGGTAAAAGACCTTTCCCCAAATCTTCGTTCGCGAAGACTGGCCATTATATATATATATATACACACTTCACTCTTGCAGGATACAACATGAACAACCGTTCCAAAGAGAGTGACACAGAGCCAAAGCCTCTTCTAAAGTTAAAAAGGAAGGATCACCAGTACCTAAAGTGAATGTATTCATGAACACATGCAATTCCAAGTGACATAACAGGAGTAGAAAGTTACTTTCACCCTTCCACCCTTCTCTGTCTTCTCTGGGATCACCCAGCCCTGTCAGCTGAATTAAAAATGAGCCTTGTGACACAGACATGTTTTAAGTTTGTTGATTTACCTTTTTTTTTTTTTCTTAAGTGAGAAGAAGGAGGATTCTAAAACAAAATCTCAAACCTGAAAAACAATAGCTCAGGAAAATTTGTACAACATAATCAAGCTTAGATATTTTGCTCCTTTTTACCTTTTTTATTAAAAAAATCTATAAGGAATAAAGCTTCCAGATGCAATTTCTGAGCAACCTTGTATCTACGCTGAGATTTTGTGACTGGACATTATCTCCAAAGAGTTCCCAGATGAAATACTACCACACTTCTGGGAAAGATGTTTTTACATCCCAGTCCAGATTGTGGAACTGAAAATTACAAGGAACAGGAGAAATGTGTGGTGTTAAAAATTGTAAATAAGACCAATGCATTTCAAATTAGGTCTGGTGAAAAATGAAACAGTGAAGGTGAAATACCATTTGCAATAGAAAATCAGAAGGAAATGAGAGAAAACCTGAATAACAAGCAATGGAATAATCACAACTGACACACAGCTGTATGCTGTAGAAGATGAAATGATTCAAAGGGTCATCGTTGAGCAGTAATGATGTAAGATCCACTTCTGCTCAAGTTGGTGAAGACATTGCTGCTGACCTTACCAAGATAGGGATTATACAGCTCACAGACTGAAGACCAAGTGCCAGACATCTTTAAACTGATAACCTTAGAAAAAGATCCCTTGTCCATTTAAATCACCTTGACTTCAAGGTCTTTGGATTAATTTTGCCAGCCTGCTGCAGTTGGGATTCTGTCACCAGTAGATAAAATGACCATGGGAAAGTGTGTTGTGGGGAAAACATCATGATGTAGCACAGTTTTAATTGTACTTAATGGAATATTTCTTACTGATGCTGAGTAATATTTTCTCATACTACAAATACTGTCAATGAGGATAAAGAGCACTTCATCTGGCCATAAAGGCTGCTAAATTTCATACCTAAAAGGGAGCTTCAAGAGAGGCTCTGGATACCTTTATGAGCACTTGAAAGTGATGGAGAACCCTATGTGTACACTGAAGATCTATTCCTGAAACTAATCAGTTTCCCTTTGCAGCTGTATACCTTAAGCATAGCATACACCTCCTTCTCACAGCTTTGCCACCAGGCTGCCCTTTCCATCAAGAACAGCTCAGGCTTCCCTTGGACAAAATATTTTAGCTCGAAGTCCTAAAATCCATTCCTCTCCCAGTTTCTTGTCATTTATTTCCCAACCTTCATAAGCTATAAATAGAGCCAGATGGAGAGGAAAAAAAAGACACTCATTCCCTTGAAACCCGTTTAGCCAGAAGAACTTCGTTGCAGGAAGCAATGGAAGCATGATAACTATTCTGTTTTTAAAAGCATTTGAGTAAGGCCAGCTGATGTGTGAGGCAGTCAACTGTTGTAGTACTGTCAATTGGCCCAGGAGTTGCTGAAATATTAATTCCTTACTTCCCTGTAAGTTAACTCTGGAACTTCCCAAAAGACAGACTTAAACCATGGCAAATTTTGTATGCATACAGGAAGGCACAGAGAAGGTGCTTGTTTATTGTATAATATTGCCAGTTTCAGGGATGCACAGTGGATACTGGAGACAGGCCATTTTCAGACCCAGATGCTCATTGTCAGGAGGAGACTTTAGTTGAAACAGTGGTGTGGGGGATTGTTCCAAAGCCTGATGCTTGTCCTGTAGAATGCTTGTCTGATCTCTGGCTATGCTTCAACTAGTTCTGATAGTGCAGATTTCTATCCTCCATTAAATTTCAGTGAAAGAAACAGAACTTTTGCATAGATACATGGTTGGATACAGGTTGACCGTATTTCAACTAGCAAAGCTGCTATGTGAAAGATAAATTGTAATTTATAAGAAATATAAATTATATGTAATTTACATGTAGTTTATATGTCTCAATTCTAATGCAAACCTATTCCTTGGCAGTAAGAGATAAATAAACATGCAAATCTACTAGATCTACATTACTGTTGATAGTTTTCAACTTACCTGTTTTGTACTTACATAACAACTTAAATGCAGGACATGAAATGCAAGGCTTTTGTTCCTCAGAAAAGGACCTGCATGCTGTTTGGTCATCCTATTTTCCTAGCTTTGGAAAAGAAGAGAAAAATCTGTCAGCTTTTGGACTAGGTCATCAACCAATTTGGATTAGCACAGCTTCTTCAAAGCAAATGCTGTTTATTTGTTTTGGAATACAGATAAAAGATCACTCCCCACTTTTTCCAAAAGAAACAACAAATCCTACAGTTTCTGGATAGATGCCGTGACCATTTCAGACGGGTCAAGAAGCACTTTTTAATTGTATAAACATGAGCCTAAACATACCCTTTTACTTTTCTAACCAGGGTAGCACTTGTATATGAAAAAAATGCATCCACACAATTAGGTGATTGGCGAAGTTGGATTAGTTGTCTGCCCCCGTACTTCCTAGTTTTGTGTTAAACACTTCCTCCCTGAATTGCTGGACATGCAAGCTGTTACTGCCATCTCTGTCGTGCTGCGTGGACTGCGCTGCATCCTGAATCCTGTGGAATTCCTTGTGGAATGCCAGGACTGCTTTCTCCACCAGATGTCCCCCGGAGCCGTGCAGAAGCACAGCATGAGCAGGTGTGACCGTGTGGCAGGTAAGACAGTCGGGCATCTGAACAGCTACAAACCCTGCTACAGCTCCAGGATGTGACACACTGAAGTTCCAATGGACATGCACCACGGCTGCTGCACATTAGAAGTATTAGAGCAAAGCCTAATGGATTGCACCTCACACTCTAAATCTGGAATACCTCTCGCCGTTTAGTGTCAGGGTTCTCTTGCTTCAGCACCACTTGTTTGCAACATCCTCTAACAACTGCTTATGGGCAGACAAGGTAAAAAGCTAAAGCAAGCTCTCTGCTTTCAGGGCTGACAGGGATACCTCAATGTTACTCTGATAAAACAGAGTACACTGCTTTATCATTGCTTTATCAGTACTACAGCCCATAGGCCAAGGTTGGAAATGACCAAACCAAAACATGGATTTTCAGAGCCATGGGAACACACTAGGAAGACCCCAGATGGTGGCAGGAAACACAAGAATAAGGCAGAAGAGGTGAGAATCTAGGAACAGTCCAAACCAGTAAGTTTTTTCTAATATATTTTCAAATATGAAAGCTAAAGGATACCATCATGGCTATGTGTGCAGAGAGCACAATGAGAAACTCTTCCCCTTGAGGCATCAGGATACTGTGACTACTGGAACCGCAGAGACAAGGATGGAGATTACTTCCCTAAATGTAGAGACCAGCTTAGTGGTGTTCTCCACAGCCTCAAGCTCAGCATCTCCCTCACAGGTCTTACCCAGTTTAGAGAGCACGTGTACAACCCATCATGCTTCTCAGCAAAATCTACACCTTGGCAATCATAACTCCAGCTTCTCAGGTCTGGGAATGCTCAGCTATGGAGGTGAGCATTGGAAGACAAGTATTGGTCACTGCAGATGGAGTATTACTCTATTGATAATGCCTCCCCCATTCTGGTCCATGATGGCCTAATTAAGTGTATGTGTGCTAATGTAATACCTTCCGTGCTGGGTAATTAAGTGACTTGATCTCTTTCATCAGTCTCAACCACCACATTCAACACCTATATGCTCCTACCCTACATAGTGATCTTCAGGTTCACATCTGTTTCAGATGACATCAAGGTGACTCCTCCCTTCTTAATCATGTGTATGATTACAGGCTCATGGCTTTACTGTCACATTCCTTTTGTACCTTTCTTTCATAATTTGCAGGATGACACTATTGCGTCACCCAACAGTTGTACATTGTTAGAGCTGCTAAGATTGAATGTCTCATAGGCAAAGTAATTTCATTCTTTTCAAAAATAATTACAATATTGTTACTTTGTAATGTGAATGTCAAAGGAGATAAAATAACCATGGGAAGGTGGAAACAATATAATTGAGCAGGTAATTAAAAATCTACTAGTCAGAGCGTGGACAAAAGTTTGTCATGGCTCAACAAGCAATAGCTCATCAGTTGAAACACATTTAACTAAGCAAACTGCAAACAAAAAACAGAGGAGTTTAGTTTATTTTTTGGTTAGATACTGTCTTAGATGATGACAGTGAGCAGAGAGAAAGAGTAAAATGAGAACAGTTGTATACATTGATGGAAGTAGCACGTCTTTATTGTCCATCCTTTAGAAAGAGGAAGACTTTCTAAAGAAGACTTAGACATTCAGCTTTGGTCCATGCCACTGGGAGTGGATGTCACGTCCCACTTGAAATGCTTCTCCCCTCTCCATACCCTACGAGTAGCAAGATGTTCACAATAAAGTGTAGACAGGAATTATTATGGCAAGCACATCCATAGGGGCTTGTAAATACATGTTGGAAAAGCCCTGAGTAGAGCACTTACAAGACAGAATGCAACCACTCAAAAAAGATTTCACAGCTGAGGAAATAAAGGCTTTAAAATCTGCCCAAACACCATGTATAGATGAGAGTGTAATGGCTTCACAGAACCGTTCTTCCACTTTCCCAAATTGTTTCTAAAAGCAGAGGCACGTGCAAACGCAGAACCCAGAACCTCTTCTCACCTGACTGTGAGCTAAGGACATGTAGTCCCTCAGTCAATATGCTCAGTAATGGATCTCCAGGCCAAGATTATCAAATCAGCTTTGGAAATTCATGCACCCAAGGTGAATAAAACATCAAATGTGTTCAGCATCTTTCCAAGTATCCTCTACCAAATGTTCAGGCTAAAGCTTTAAATGAGCATGGATGTATGTAGACCCCTCACTGCACTGCCAATGCCTAAACACAGAGAGCTGGAAACAGGAGCTGCGTTGTCTGATCTTGCTAGTTATAACACATCTTAAATGTTTTTGGGGCACACAGGGACAATGTTTTTGCTACGTGAATGCCATTACAGTTGGCAATAGTCATTCAAACTTTTTCACAGTTTATCTGTAATTCCTTTGGCAAAGAGTTTTTTGGGAAAGAGCAAACCTGTTCAGGTCAACAACAGCATTCAGGCTTTTTCACCGGTTATTTTGGAAGCACCTGACCCACACTTTTCATGCTGAACAGTCCTGCTGTATGAAAACTGCTGCACACCCACTAACCAGTCATAAAAATATGAGGTAAAATAACACCAAGCAAGTAAAGGAGAGGTGTGTACTCTCTCTTAGAGCCACAGGATCATTTAGGTTGGAAATGACCTTCAGAGTCATCAAGTCCAGCCTTCATAGTTCAGATTTGATCAACATAACAAGACAAATATAACAGAAGTAAGGTGCTCCAGTTAGATCCAAGAGAACTGTGCTGGGTGACCCATGGCTTTTCACTGCTCCTATCTAGGCTGACCTTTGTTCAGCCAATGCTAAACACACCTTCCAGCCTTGACTCCACTGGGAGGTGGTTACCAGGCTTTACAGCTTTTCCTATCACACAAGTCACAGCCCCAAGAACCATCAGGCAATAAATATCCTTGAGTGGGGCACCATGGACCAAATAATAAAGAAATTCACATTCCTCTGCTGCAGATGTTCTTCCTGGTCACTGAGGCTTCACTATCAAAGTAGAAGCTCAGCACTGCACCTGTGCCCATTTCAACACTTTTCCTATATTGCTTTGTCTTTCAATAGTATTTATGTTTCAGTAACACCAACTACAAGTCAGATAAACAGAAGCTTTTCCCACTTGTTTGAGATGCTCCATTCTTATAAAATGAGAAGCACAATGGCATAAGTTCGTACAAGTTTAAAAAAAAAATCAATACCCTCTCACTATTAATAATAATGGCCAGTCTTCGCGAATGAAGATTTTGGGAAAGGTCTTTTACCTTTCCAGCCTGTGCAATGGATTTTTTAGGTGAGACACAGCATGCACTGAACTGAGCCCACCCTTTAATCCTAAGGTTCATCTGCCGGGGCCAAGCAAGCTTGGACAATGGCAGTGAGGTCCTCAGGACGTAGGTTTGTTTAGAGTGACCTTCTCATAGATGGATGGCCTCACAGGGCTAACGGGCTCCATCTGCCCAGGGGACTGGGATTTGAACCTGGGTCGCAGCGGTGAGAGTCCTGCATGCTAACCACTAGGCCACCAGGGGTCCCCTCTCACTATTAATAGCACAATGTGATAGGCTTAAACAGGTACTTCTTGCATCAGCTTGACACTGAAAGGGAAAAAGGACCTGACTGCTGTAAATAGGACTAAAACATTATTTTTTTTTGTCAGCCTGAAGCTTTTTGAGGCCCTCCAACAGAAGAACAATGCTTATTTTAATGTGGCTGACATCAGAAAATAACAAAACCTCTTTTATGACCAGAGTATTAAAATAAAGCTCTTATCTGTAACCTAAACACCAAGGCAAGTCATCAGTTATATTAGCACATGACCACAACCTGATAGGTAAGAACTTCTCTCCCACTACTCAAGCTTTCAAAATACTGTATCATCATAGAAGATTTCCAGCTGTAGTATTATGGTTCCTAAAAAAAAAATCTGTTCTGAGGGGAAAAAAAAAGTGAATGCTTTTTCACACAGAGAGCAGATACTTGCTGAAAATTTTCACTAAACTCAAAGTCTGCTTTCTGAAAGAGATGACAGCTTCAAAGGAAATTTTCTGTCTATACCTAAGCAAATGAATAGAATGTAACTGGGGAAATTACTTTTTTCCAAAAACTATTCATTTTTTTAAAGTGTTTTACCATTTTCCCATGACGAATTATATAAGTTTTTCATAAATAATACTGCTTCTAATTCAAATAATTTTCACTTCTCCCAAAAAATCTAATTTTTTTTAAACAAAAATAGTTTTTTTGTCTCTCTTTGCTTCTCAGAGTTAAAAACAACTTTCACCAATATAGTTTTCTTGCAAAAATATGATTCCTTGCAGTCAAACCCATTTTCAGCTGGAAAAAAGGCCCTCAACAAAGCAGCCCTGCTCAATACTAATAATTCATGTGTCTAGAATACCCTTTCATCGGACCACCCAAAAGCATACTACAAATAACAGAATGAACTGCACTGAGGCAAAAAAATTACTTCTGTTTTATAAGAGAGGAAACCCTAACAAAACAAGGGCCCACCTTTCAGAAGCAAATATAAACACTCCTACTGCAACACAGGACCTTTGTGACAGGCAGTGTTCTCCTCTCTCTTCTGCTTGTTTTGAGCCAGCAGTCTTGATTTACAGAGTCAGTCATTCTCTGTGCCAAAGACAACCCATAACTTCTATTAGTTTTCTTGCTCCTTCCTTTCACAATAAAGAAGATCTGGTAGATGCACAGCTTTGATGCCCTTGATGAGCACTTAGAAGCCCACACTAGGGGCGGTTAAATTCCATGTTGCCTCACATAAGCACTGCATAGCAAGAAGCAAGGATGCATTTTACTAGGAAGTATCATTTTCAACACCCCAATTTTTTTTTTTTGTGGCATTAATGAACTCATAATCCCACTCTTCTCCACATCATTTCAGCCTAGGTAAAAAAAATAATAATTAAAAATCAGCACTCTTTAAAGGTATCAGAAGCACATCTCATTAATAACTTGAAATGCCTGGTCACATTCTTGTAGTTCATGCTGCAAACATACAAACATATGCACAGGGGTCTTATCCAGCTTGACCTTCTTAATCATTGCTTTTCCTTACAGCATTGATGCTCTAATTTCATAGATATCCATATAGACTGGCTGCAGACCCAGAAATCCAGCATGTCACCTCTTAGCAACATTAGGTTTGTAGTAGTGTTAGAACCATATTCCTAGTTAATTTCTGACAGCAGTCTGGGTTCCCTTCTCTTGCTATAGTAATAGCACACTGTTTAGCATTCCCGGGAGTTACTCCACTTCATCCTGACTCCCTGTGTTCTTGCTTCAATTTGATCTGAAGCTCATTAACCTTGTGCTTCATTACATTTGCATCTGAGGACAAGAACACAAACATAGCAATGTACGATTTAGCAACTTGATTCCTGTGTCTGTATACAGTGGATACCCTCAATAGCAATGCTTGGGGTTGTTTTCTGAAAATTCACTGCTTTTCTGAAGTATGAACACTACATTTTTATTGGGTTTTGGTAAACTCTTTAGCATTTGGCATTTGTATCTTCTTACTTAATAGATACTAGCCTTGAAACTTTGGGTTTTAACAGCCTTTGTGTTTCAGCTTCTTCTAAACTCCATTATGATCCAGTTCCTGTCAACCTTACTCAAATAAAACTTCAGTCTGATATAAGGAAGAGCTTTAGGTAAAGATAAGGGAAGGAAAAAAATTATCAACACATTTTATTTCTAAGGAACTGTTCTTTTGGCAAGAGGGTTCTAAACCATAGCCAGCTTTCTGAACCAAATCTAGGACATCTGGATTACACTTTGGAGAGATGGATTCAGAAAGACCCAACCTGATTCTGAGCTTTTTAATTCATAACGTCCAATAAAAATATAAAGCACATGTGTACTAGTTACAGGAGAAGATGCACAACTTACTGGAACGTAAGCATTTGGAACTGTGCAATGTTGCTTCCAAATTCAGACTGGAGTCTGGCCATAAGGTCATCAGCTCTCCTTTGTGTATTATCAGTGTCTAACACATAGATTGACTTAAAAACCCTACAAACTCCTATGGAAGAGGCTGTTGTTGAAAGGGCAGTTCCCTGCTGATCCTTTTTCCTGGCATGCTGGTTCTCAGGGAGGGTCTGCTATGAGCTCAATGTATCACATGAGCCACCCACTGTGAAGGGGCTTCAGTCCCAGCAGTTGAGTCTCGGGTGGTGGGAGTGTGACTACCAAGAGAAGCATCTGAATGCTCAGACAGGAAAGTGTCCTTAACATGCACCTGCTATATTGAATAAAAGGGGACTAAAAATATATTGGATGACTGGATTGAAGCCAAAGAACATGCCCCAGCTCATACAAAGGCAGCTGTTCAGGGAGATGAGTCTCGCTCCCGTGCTCTGCTCTTCCCCTTCACTCAACTTGGAAATTTCAAGTCAAGCACTCAGCATCTCTCCTGCTGTTTTAAACTTTCATGAGCTAGAAATCAAACATCAGTCATCTCCTTTGCAGGACAACAGCTCATTTTGGGAGAATCAGGACCAGGCCTTTGTGCATGATAGGTGACAGGTAAATAAGGATAGCCAAGTTTTCATACAAACAACATCTGAACTGAAGAACTCACTCATGTGACAAAGCAGTTCCCATGAAACTGTACTTTCTTCAATATAAAACTCCTTTCTTTATCTTGGATTTTTCTGACATTCTGCTACAACTGTAGCACCATATAAATTCATATCTTCATCTTGCTCAGCAAGATGAATAACCTTCTTGTTAAGTACCTTAAAGGTATGCTCCAATTTCACTGAAAGACACTCATAAATACTTCCATGTAATTCCTAAACATCTCAGGACCATAAATGGATGTTATTTTCAGAAAACAGAACATGTGCCAAAAAACTCTGGATAAAAGTATCTTTCAGTTTTCTTATTGCAAATTGGGCCAAAACCCCTCAACTAAAAAAAAAAAAAAAAAAAAAATCCACAAGACTAGCTAATACGCCTTGATATTCAACTGTCTGATAATGGTCATCTTTTAAAGGGAAGGAGAAAAACTGACTAAACCAAAGGGGACTCTAACTGAAATGACTACCACTAGAAGAGTATTTAATTTATCATAGAAAAATGTGTCAGAGGGCTTGATAAAATTTCAGCCAAAGACAGCAAAGTTTCTTGTTTTTAGGGTCCTTCCACAGGAATTACATGGCAGTGGCCCTATCAGCTCCCAAGGTCAGTAAGGCTGTCTCAACCACCTTGACAGCAGCCTTCATCAACAACTTTGAATAAGCTTTGTTTTTTCACAGAATCAAAGAATCAGAATAGTTTGGGTGGGAAGGGACCTTTGAAGGTCATCTAGTCCAACTTCCCTGCAAGAAGCAAGAACATCTTCAACTAGATGAGGTTGTTCAGCCCCCCATCCAACCCGACCTTGAATGTTTCCAGGGATGGGGAATCCACCACCTCTCTGGGAACCTGTTTCAGTGTTTCATCACCCTCATCATAAAGACTATCTTCCTTATATATATATATGTGTGTGTATATATATATATATATATATATATATATATATATATATATATATGTATATGTATATATATTCCCTATATTTTGATCGCCATAGTCTACTTCTGGACTGTAGATAAAACCCACTTGCAGATCAGTGCGTGCAATAATAGGCTGTTCTTGCCTGGGAATATTAATGTATTTCTCTATCAGTGTTCATGTTACTATCTGTTCCTTGCTGAACAATTCCACACATTTCACCAAAGGATCTGATTGCTTAATGGAGCAGTTTTATCAGAACAAATGCAAATTACTATTTACAACACATTTTTGATTCTCATCTAAGCGTCAAATGCTGTTTCTCTGCTGCTACTTATTGTAAGACTTCACTTAGACGTTAGAAATGAGGATTCATCTTATAAATTAAAAGTATTTGTTTTAAGTAAAGCTTGCATTCACTGTCTAGATTATTGGAAGATGTTAGATTTCAGCACTGCCCTTATGCTGAGCAGATTTAGATTCCTACAGAAGACAGATGTTTGGAGTTCTTGAACAACTGTGTCTTGCCTAATAATACACTGAAGAATCAAGCTGCAGATGATGGCACTGTCTGCATGATATCCTCCTATTTCCACTTTTTTTCTAAAAAATAAAATGAAGTGGAGAAAAAACAGAAGAGGAAAACAAATAGCATTTATCATCTCAAGAAACTTTGGCTGTGTTCTTGAAGCACTATTAAGGTATTTCTTTTTACAGAAAAGTGTACTCAAATTACTCAGAACAACAATTGGAATAATCAGGAATAGGCCCTCCCAGCCCAAGAATAAGCTGATAGAGCAACTTCTGAAGGGCACATCTGACACAGTTTACCAGAACAGTTACAAGAAATTCTTACCAGAATTCTCATGCAGAGAAGTTTACCAGAGACAGAGAACCATCAGCGCAAAAGCTAGGAAAGTATTGTTTATTTTATTTATCTTGAACAGTGTATTAAGCCTTCTACAAAATTCAGGTTAAACCCTGAGCAACTAGTTTATCTTTTTTTTGCATTATAAAATGTAGTTCTCAGAACATTTGCATGTAAATATTCAGTATGGGGTTCTTTCAAGCACTCCTCCTTCAGAAGCCTGTGAGATCTTTAAAACACAAAAGGTTTGTTTTCATGGTGCTTATAACAGGATTTATTTCAGCATAACTTGTGTTCTGTCTCACAACAAAATACATTTTAGTGTATTTTTAAGGTGTTCAGTCAAAGAAAACATTTTTATTTGTAATATTGTTGTCTTCAAGTCCAAAAACGAATACAAAACCATGTATTTTTCTTCAAACTGTAAACTTGTTAAAGAATTAGTCTAAGCACATTTTCACATTTATTTGGGCTAAGAGCAGTTAGTTATCAGACAGAATTTCACATTTGTTCCGTACCACAATCCAATTCTATATGGTTTGTGTGATCCAGTACACACAATTACACCTCTTTAAAAAACCATCCACCAGTTTTAAAAACCATGGAAAGGCATAATTTGCTGATGTTTCTTAACAACTAGTTGATCATTAACTAGTTAGTTGGCAGCACCAAGTTAGTCCATACATCCCTGATATCAAGCTACAAAAAATGAAACACCAAGTGAATACTCCAATACTGTTACTTTGACTGAAGAGTTTGTGGGTTTTTTTAATTCTTCAATGTTAAAGAAAATAGTAATTTTAGCTTTCAAGGTACAGCACATTTGCTATAAAGTTTGATTTCAAACTGAGTTCAATGGTCTTGGTCACTACCATGGAAATGTGACTAGACAGGCACAAGAAATTTCTTTGGTGCTCTTTTCTTTTTCTCTTCTCTAAGCACAGCACTGGTGACAGCTTTTCTAAATTTAGGTATGTACCTGGAACTAGAACTTTGTCTTTTCAAATTAGATCTCTCTCCACATGGTTCTTGGCATCCCTGCATGAAGATTAACCTACCCCCTCTTGCTGCTCTTCAGAGCAGTACTCTCTGAAGACAAATAATCTAATTTTGTAAAAATAATTTATTCTAAAAATTGGCACATCAATGAAAGACTCCTCTGAAAAGATTATATTCTCATGCAATGTAACATCTCTAAAATATCAGAGTTCTCAGTTATGAAGTGTTTCTCCTTTAGAAATGCTTTATATCATGAGCAAAAAAAGATGCAACCAGCAGAAAGCAAGATTTCAACAAATGCTAATAAATAGTTCCATGCTTCTGACATTATAGAATGGTTTAGGTTGGAAAGGACCTTAAAGATCATCAAGTCAAGCATTAACCCAGCACTGCCAGGCCCAACACTAAACCATGTCCTCAAGTGCCATACCTACATGTGTTTCAAATCCTCCAGGGACAGTGACTCCACTGCTTCCCTGGGCAGCCTGTTCCTGTGTTTGACAACGCTTTCAGTCAATATATTTTTCCTAATATCCAGCTTAAACCTCCTCTGGTACAATTTGAGGCTGTTTCCTCTTGTCCTGTCCCCTGTTCCCTGGGAGCAGAGCCTGACCCCCATGTGGCTCCACCCTCCTGTCAGGGAGTTGTAGAGAGCAAGAAGGTCCCCTCTGAGCCTCCTTTTCTCCAGGCTGAGACCCCCTAGCTCCCTCAGCTGCTCCTAGTGCTCCAGACCCTTCCCCAGCTCCAATCCCTTCTCTGGATATGTGTATTAGGGAGAGGTTCGGAACATACTGAATCTGAAACCAGGACACCATTGGAAGCTCAACAAAACTGATATTTATTACCAAGAGGGGGCCAACAAAACAAACAAACCCAAAAGGGAGGAAGGAAGAGAGAAATAAGCCCCCAGCACGACCTCCCCAGTTACCCAGCTGTTGCCCATAAAGTTATCTTACCGACCTAGCGTGCCTATAATTACCCATAGCAGAAGCTGCATCCTTGGAAAGTCAGTAAGTTCACAAATTGGCAGGTGTCCCCGCCAAAAAGCAGCATTGTCCTTGATGTGAAGCTTGCTACCTACCCAAGAAGAGCTAACTGCTTTTTATACAATTAACTGATTACATCTGTCTAGGCAGGTGTGGCCAGCACCTCCCCGCCAGAGGTTTTCAGTCCCTCCCCCGGTTATGTAAGTGCATCTCTTCTGCGCACGCGTGGCTTTCCCTGCGCTTGCGTGCTGCACTCGGGGGGGGTCTCTTCCAAATGAGTCTAGGGGTTTCCTTCATCACTATAGTCTTCAATTTCTCCTTCAAGCAACTTTGGAGAACGATTAGCCAATCCCAGAATACCAATTAAATATAGTTTATACAAGAACTCTCTTCAAGGACAAATTTCCCGTTCTGTCAGTGCTTGTTTTCTCATCACTTGGCAGGGAAAGAACAAAACTTTTACAGTTGGCTGGGCCAAACACAGACCAAAAGTATCAGCATAAATTCACCCCTGATACATACATGCTCCAGCCCCTCAATGTCTCTCTTGTCTGAGGGGCCCAGAACTGCCTCCAGCACTTGAGGTGTGCCAGCACAGGGCAACAGTCAGTGCCCTGGTCCTGCTGGTCTCACTATGGCTGGTACTGCCCAGGTGCCTTTGGCCTTCTTGGCCACCTGGGCACACCTGGGCTCATGTTCAGCTGCTGTCAATCGGCATCTCCAGATCCTTTTCCAACGGGCAGCTTTTCAGACATTTTCCCCCAGCCTGGAGTGCTGCTGTGGGTTTCTGTGACTGAAGTGTAAATCTTGGCACTTCCCCTTGTTGTACCTCACACAATTGGCCTCATCCCATCAATCCAGCCTGTCCAGATCCCTCTACAGAGCCTTCCTACCCTCCAGCAGACCAACACTCCTGCCCAGCTTGGTGTTGTCAGTAAACTGGCTGAGGGTACCCTTGATCTCATCCCAACTGTTAATACAGATATTAAACAGGACTGGCCCCAACACTGAGTCCTGGTGCACACTCCTGGTGAGGGGCCCCAACTGGATGTCACTCCATTCCCCACCACTCTCTGGGCCATCCAGACAGTTTTTTACACAGCGAACAGGGCACTCATCCAAGCCATGAGCATACAGTTTCTCCAGGAGAATGCTGTGGGAAAACATGTCAAAGGCTTTAGTAAAGACCAGGTAGACACATCCACAGCCTTTCCCTCATCCACTGATGGGTGACCTTGTCATAGAAGATCAGGGTGGTCAGGCAGGACCTGCCTATCCTAAACCCAGGCTGGCTGGGCCTGACCCCATGTTGTCCTGTGCATGTTGCATGATGGCACTTAGGATGATCTGCCCCGTGACATTCCCCAGCACCAAGGTCAGGCTTGAAGTGCCCCAGCTCCTTCCTCCCAACCCTTCCTGTAGATTTGTGTCACAATTGCCAACTTCCAGTTAACTGGGACCTCCCCAGTTTGCCAGGACTGCTGGTCAGTGACAGAAAGTGGCTCAGGAAGCTCTTCCACCTGCTCCCTCAGTGCCTGCCCTTGGATGGATCCCATCTGGCCCCATGGACTTGTGAGTGTCTTAAGTGGTGTAGCAGGTCACTGACCCTTCCATCATGGATTACAGGGGCTTCCTTCTGCTCTACATCCCTGTCTTCCAGCCCAGGGTGCTGAGTGAACAAGGCAAATGTACTGTCCAATCTTCTTTTTTATAAGAAAGTTTGTCTTTGAAAAGAAAAAAGTGCATATGCTTGGACAAAAATGCAGGCAGAGATGTCTAGTCTCAGGTGAACTGAAAGATAACTACAAACCACATGCAAATCCCCAATGTAACATGAAAAACACCTACATATCAAATCCTTGCAAAGTAAGTGTTAAAGTAAAGCAACAACAAAAATATCGAATATTTCTATTTGCTAACTGTAAAGATTTTTTAAAGTGCCAGTAATTTACTCTCATTTTAAAAAATAGAAATATATTGAAAAATACTTCAGTAAATGCAGAAAACCTAGACCAGTGCAATGTGAATTACAACAATAATTCAGTCATTTTTCTAGTTAAAGGCATTAGTGTGGTACATTTTTATGGTTCTACACAGTGCAATGTGATTATGCCTTACTCAGATGATGACTTTCTTATTTGAGATGTGCTACAGTGAACACTTGACAGTACAAATCAATGTTATCCAAATGAAACATAAGAACTGGTGGCTAGGAAGAGGTGAAACAAGTGATATATCAGAAAAAATAACAAATATGATTGTCACATTTTCAAAACTACCCTTTTAGCATGTGAGTACCTAAAGTTATCATGAATACAAAAAGTAGTAAACTTGTAAGTATATAAAAAACTATATTTTTAACTTACAAATGCAACCTGGGCATTCAGACATAGGAACAGTAGCTTACATAACATATTCCAAGGGCGAACCACAACACAGTCCTGTTCTCTCCTCACAAATGCATTTCCTTAAAGAAACTCCTCAGCCAGCCTAATCTGACATTAAAACATCTTCAGTGGTCAAGACCATCAAGGATTTCAAGTCACTTATTCTGTTTTCTTTGCTTGTCTTTTCTTAACACCATCGTGGTGCTGCTCAGAGGCCTGGTCACAGACTGAAGAGCCATTGGAAGATGCGGCACTTTCACCCTTCACTTTGGAAGGTGCCTTTCGCAAGCCAAAAAGCACACGGCCTAATGCAGCCTCAAGGGGAGCAAGTGGAGAAGTTGCACATCTTGTCAATATCATTTTTACCTAAGAAGAACAAGGATCAAGTTACAATAAATGTGTAAGCACCTAAACATATATGCACAACCAGACTTTAATTAGAATTTCAGACAGCCATACTCGTTCCATAAAGTTCAGAGGTTTAGGTGGACATTCCTCAGGACACATAACTTGGAACCAGGGCAGAAAAAACTGTTTTATAGATCCAGGTACTGGACAAGTTTATATTGCAACAGTTTCTACAGTTTTCAGAGACATGACAAGTTTCTAAAAGACATTATTACAGGACTACGCCAGATTCACAACTGTTGCTTTATTAGTTAAGTGGGTGCTCAAGTTCCTGACTGTCAGTATGACCATCAGTGTAAGGATTTAGTCACTTCAGTGTACTCTGACAGCCAGCTCCTGAAGAGAGCTGTAATCTCTCAGTTCCAGAATAACATTCCTTTCCTTCTCCATTCCCAGCATCCCCAGTTCAACAACGCCTTATTGGTTTAGGTGGAGAATCATGAACATTAGCTCAAAGTCTCAGCTCCCTAAAGCAACGTCTGTAGAACTAAAGTTGTCAGCTACTTCACAGAAAGGACTAGCAACCACCACTTTCAGTCAGTCTCTGATCTGTTACACAGCAGCTCTGAAGCTCTTAAAATTGCCAGATTTCTGCTAACAGAGACTGTGCTTTCTTATTAGCTCATAATCCTGAAGACAGGCATCATCCTGAAAATGAACAAAACTGGAGAGACTGAAGAATTCAATAGTGCCTATTTTATTATAAAAGCAGATACAGTTACCTCAGAGTGGTTTTGATATACTTTCCCTTCCTGCCTAAATACTTGTTTTGCAAATACTTTAAGCTAGATGAGAGTCTGGTTGGCTTGTATTGCAAACACACAAAAGACAAAGAACTTTGTCTTTGTTTCTTTCTACAAGCATAAGCTTTGTTTGAAGTTAAAGACATATAAGGTTGGGTGCCAAAATTCCTGACTTTTTTCTCTTTTTTTTTCTCCCCACACATTGAACAGTATCAGTAACAGAATAGGTCTTCTGTTCTGCTCATGTAGAGAAGACTAAATACAGTTTTCTGACTTTACTAAGAGCTGGCTTTCCCACCCAGAAGCACGCATTCTAATAACTAAATAAAATATTTCCTATTATTCAGTTACTTGCAACACTTCCAAATTCTTACCTTGAAGACGACAAGAAAGATGGTGTATAAAAACACAAGGTTGTGTCTTGCAATTGGCAAGTATTGGCTGTGTTGCAGGGTGAAAAGAACTGCTCCTATCAAAGTTATCTTCACAGGGCTAGAAGTCAAACAAATAATGTTAATTTTTCTTCTTTACAGCAAAAGCTGCCACGGCCTAGAAAGCAGTAAATATTCTTAATTGTGCAAAAGAATTTTTTCTGAATAGAACTAATGAAAATTTGTGGTAACAGTAGTAAGGTCTAAAACCCAGACATAATTACATTAAGACTTTCACTTTACTACACTTTCTGGCCATAACATGGACAAGAACAAGTTCAGCACTACTTTACACACCCAGCAAGTTCCTATTTGGCAAATCCTTCTCAAATAATGCTTCTATACAAACTCTATACATCAACTTGCTTCTCTTCTTCCTCTCCCAATATATCTTACTGAAGAGTTAAATCACAAAGCTTGCACACTCAGACTAGACTTAAAAACAGGTTCCTCTACTATACTCCAGGAGTTAGTTACTCCAAGGAGTTGCTTAAGGAGTTGAAGTGTAACATAGTCAAGGTCTTGGTCCACTGTAACAGTCCAGCAGCTCTAGGGTTGTAGTCAGCTTAGACCCAATTTGAGCCAGGCCTATGCTACCAGGTTTTGCCAACACAGCTGGCTTGAGACGTGCAAAGATTCCCATCAAGTACAGATCTTGGTTGTGATGGTAAATCCCTTGCTAGGCATGCAGCCAGAAAACAAGAGAACTTTGGTCAGTTCCAGTCTTCTGAAGAGAGAGCACCAATACACTGGCAGAAGAATTCTGTGCATTTCTTAATCTGCACCTACATGTGACCTGTGCAGGTGACGTTCCTGTTATTACAGAGTATCCAGTGTAGACACATCCTTCACTGTCTTTTCAGTAACTCAGATATTTGCTGCACCAACTTCCTGCTCAGGAATTCCAAAAGGCAACTCTGTGTATACACACAACTCATCCACTTGAAGGATGTTTGATCCATTTAACTTTGTAACTTAGTTCAATTTAATGTTCTTAATATTTATATATAAACAAAATTTTAAAGATCTTTTTTGAGTTACTTTGACCCATATCCACCATGGAAAAGGAGAATATATGTAAGTGGTGACAGTCAGTAAGTACTGCTCTGGTGTTGCACCTGTAAGGACAAGTGTTATTTGGGTTTACAGTGCTATTTTTGACAGTGTCCTCTTCTTTCTGGAAGTTTGCTTTTAAGACTGCCACTTAGGCACTGACAGAGGGAGATAAATTCTAAATACCAGGAATTTCAGAAAACGCCAACAACTCACACAATCCACAAAAAGTTGAAATATTGCCAAAGAACAAGCTACAAATGTCATTTCTGTTATTCTATGTCTAAGAGTGGCTGCAGAAAAGCAAGATAACTTTTAAAAAAATATTATTTTTGAAGACCTGAGAGTAACATGAGAAAGACCAAAAGAATTTTAGGAAATTATTGCAGTGACCTTATTTTGACTTACAATAATAGCTTGTGTCTTTCTAGCCTGTTTCAATTCTCATTTTACAAGAGCCATGTAATATTCCCATTCTTTCCTTCTGCAAAAGAAGTAACATTTCCTATCCTGCAGGACATTTTTGCTATACTGAATAACCAATTTGCACCTCCTCAAATAATTGATATATATGGAGGAAAGTAGCACTGGAAGCGAAAGTAAGAGTGACAATGTTCAAAGGAAGCCATTTTAGTGATGCTCAGAACACATACCAGAAGTGCAGACTTTACTTAAACACTTCCGGTACCACTGTCCTTTCATTTTGGCTAGAGGACCACATCCCTGTAAGAAAATTGAGTCAATACTACTTTCTAGCAACTCCACACTGGCTCAATAATTGCTTTCTGACACATAATTTTTGTTGATCTGTCTCTCCCATTTGCTGTTCTACTGATGTGAACATAAAATGATTAAAACATCATCGACCCCTCTTTCACAGGATACAGACCAAAAGGTTGAGTACAAGCACGTTCTGCTGCTTTTTTTTAGACCTCAAACACTAAAAGTGAGTGCCAACTGAAGAAGGTAACAAAACAACAATTAACATGTTAAAAGAA
Source organism: Neopelma chrysocephalum (assembly GCF_003984885.1). Classification (NCBI taxonomy): domain Eukaryota; kingdom Metazoa; phylum Chordata; class Aves; order Passeriformes; family Pipridae; genus Neopelma; species Neopelma chrysocephalum. The sequence goes on from NW_020923658.1 coordinate 86,165, forward strand.
AAACTTACTAGGACATCTTCAGTAGTTCATTGGTTTCAGGTTTCCACACTCCTCTCACCAGCTGCTCAAAGTTGGAAATTAGGCCACCACCAGCTCCTGAAATGGCAAAGATTTACCATAAACCTCCACTGACTGCTACCACTACTGTGCAATGTATTATTGCTCACAACAAAAGTCATGACACCAGGTGACAAATGTGGCACCCAAAGCCCAGACTTAAAAAGACTAATCCAACCTTTTATACAAGCATGACTTGAACAGCCCACATGAAACTCCAGAAGTTTGCCTTTAAGTGATAACACCTGAACTGAGGCACTCATCACCACAAATGCCTGGACTGCCAAGGTAAATCTCTAGAGGTTTATATGATTGCATTCAACATGTCATCGTAAGTACAGAGAATGTCTCTATAAACTATGATGACCCTCTGTGAGAAAAGTGGGTAGGTATTTTTACATTAAAAGAGTACAAGATATAAGGAGGTGTTAGACACTGTGGCCAATAAGACTGATCTGTGCTGGAAACAGAACACATTAGATCATCATATTGTTGCTTCCCACAGAAGAACAGAACCCAGCAGAAACAAGAGCTGCACAGTCACCTCCAGGAGAGATTCTTCTAATGGTGTGACTACAAATAGAGCTGCTAGGAAGGTGGCTGCCAGAGTTCTGCTCCAAACAGCATGCAGGCAAGAAGGTTCATTCCTATGTTTAAAACTGAGTAATAGTTACAACACAAAAATCCAAGATAACCAGTTCTCTTCTTCAGCCATGTGTAAAGAGACAGCTCTGAGGAAATAATGCTCTTTATAAGTTTAGCAACAGCTACACAGAAGATCTACTTCTTTATTGTCATCAACTGCCCATCCCACAAGTTCTCATAAGACCTGAAGGGATAAGACAAAGTTCCCTCCAAGTCACTCAATGTCATCCTTAATCCAGACAGAAAAACTGTTGCACAGGCTTTTTCCTTGAGGGGATAACAGACTTCATCAGGACTATCACATCCAGCACAGCAAGGATGGTGCTACAGTTAATGCTGGCAGGCCAGACATTTAAACATCACTTTAAAAAATCACAACGCATCAGAACAAGACGTGGTGTACATTACCTCTGGCCCAGCCCACAGCCACCATGACAAGCCAGGCATCTTTGAAGTGACTGTCTGCATGTGCAACTCCAGCTGTTATCTTCCAAGTCCTAGTCACTTCCTTCATTCCTGCAACCAGGAGATGAAGAGGCAGAAAGGAAAAGCACCGGCAGAAAATGTCTTGTGGGCAGTAAAACACCAGATACCTGAAAATCATGAGAAAACCCATTAGCAACATTTTTGCTAAGGAATTACCTTTTAATAATCTTTAAAGCTATTTTTTGGAATATGATTAGTAATGCATAACTCACTGTCTTGTGATACACATGTTGGGACAAATTTGGAAAGCTTCTAAGCACACTTGAGCTCTTGCACCAAAAATCAAACATTATCTTACTGCCTCATTGTCCCAGAGAAGAATCTCCTAAAGTACATGAGAAACAGCTTTAAATTTTACCACCTGTTCTATAGTTTGCATATCATGTTTTTATGATTCAAATTATTAAATTTGTGTCTGACTTACTTTCTGTGGTTTATTTTGTGAGTTATTTTTTGTTTGGTTGGCAGTTTGGTTTTGTTTGGGGTTTTTTTTGGTTTTTTTGTGGGTCTGTTTTGTTTTGTTTAGTTTTAGGGTCTGTTTTTGGTTTTGTTTGTTGGGGTTTTTTTAATAGGATTACAACAGGGTGGTAAATTAAATGTTGACCTGTGCTTTCATACTGCAGGTACATGGAATTATGTAACTTCAGCAAGAATGCCTCTACTAGTTAGTGTCATGCCAGGTGAAATGCACAGCTCTTTTCAAACACATTTAACATCTTAGTATCACCAATTCTAGCTTTTCCAGCTTGCCAGTAAGAAGCACATTTCTTTATTCAAAGCATTGAAAGCACAGTACTCAAAATTTAACAATATCTTTGATCAACTCAAAATTTAACAATCATCTCTGCTTTTAGAACAAAGTAAAGATGGCTAACAATGAAATCCTAATATGACAGTATATTTTAAAAGATTAGATTATATGTTGTTTTATTGTATCTCTTAATAAACAAAATTTAGTTCTTACAGTGAACTGAATTAAATAAAAAGTAAACAACCAAGACTAAGTAACTTGATTCAGTTATCTTAAGTAGATTATTTCAGCACAGGAATAAGAGAGTAATAATTAAGTAAAAGCAGAGAAAGTATTTAAAAATGGGAAGGATACCTTTTCATTTTCTAAAAGAGACACAGGCCCTTTTCTTGAGGCTTTTGAGCTCAGTCCTCTCTACCAAGACTTCCTAAGGCCTTTCTTTTCCCTTTTTCTCCCACTGTAAAGTCAGATGCCTTTGTATGCAACCAAGCTTCAGTTGATAGGAAGCCGAAGACATGTACAAAGCATGTATTTTAGAGACTACTGCAAACAGCCATTTAAGCCACCTACTCAACAGACAACCCTCACCAGAATTAATTTACAGCTGCAGGAGGTGGGATTAGGACCCTGAAGCACTGATAATAGGACTGAACCTGGCCCTGCAGATCGACCGCGGCACCTCTGCCTGTAACCTCTGCCAACAGTAGATGCCGCTGTCCTACACACTATTTAGGAGCACTTCTCAAGAGTAGCACAACCCCCCTTATTTTATGTCTGGCTTGGGGAGTTTCATTTTGCACGATCCGGGACCGAGAATTAAGGTCATTATACTCATGAAGAGAGAACTTTGTAAAAGTAGGAGCTTAGAAGGTTTCATAACCTTCACAGCTCCTCATTAAAGCCCTGTTTTGTTTGTGCACAGCAAATCACATTTGACCACGTAAAGTTCAAGAGAAATCATGTTCTCTTCAAGTGTACTTGTAAGTCACATCACTTGTTAAGCAACCATAGGCAGATTCTATAAGCTTTGTTAATAATGCACTAATTATTGCACATTTTTCATTTCATTCCCTTGTCTAAATAAAATCTGTCATCTTCCACTGCAACACAAAGGCCAGAAAACTAATATAACATACACAGACAGACAGAAACACTTTCATTTTAATTCATTTGCAATTATAAATCCTAAGGACCTAAAGGATTTTAAGCAGGTCAGACTCTTTCTAAGGCAGGAATTGAGCTTTTAAAATTCAAAACTCCAGTGCTGATCATAATTTTTGTTAAGTTTGAGGTTTTCTTCAAGGATCACTTTCTGGAATAAATTAAGTTCACTGGAAGGCCACATTTATATGAAAATAACTCCAGCTCTTTTTTTGAATTTCAAAACAGGCCAAATTGCCACATACCTGACTTCCCATTCAGCTCTGTCTTCCACTACAACACCCATCCACTTGGGAAGGGACAAAACACAGAAAAAAAAAAAAGTCATGTCTGGTGGCAGAAACTGGAGGAAAGATCTGTCTTGGATCTGCAGTTACAAAAAAGTCCAGAATTTTTGCATACAGCCTTCAAGAGCTATTTTTATAAAACTCGATTGCATCTATGACTTACCTGTGTCCAGAAAACTAGCAAATGAAAATCACTTTTTTACAAAGTAATGTTTTCAGCTGTTTGACCAGGAAAACTATAAAAACCTAAGACAAGTCTAGTCTAGCAACAGAGCACTTTGTTATACAACAGCCCATAAGAGTTGCTCCCTTACAAGCATTCTATTCCCACAGAAGAAGGATCCTAACAGCTATTTTGCTGCAGTGACTCTGGATGAAGAGATAGGATCCAAATCCATAACACTTTTAAGTCAAGGCACTGATTTTCATGGAACCTCGATGGTGTAGTATCAGTTTACATGTATCTTCCTCAGAACCAATGTTACCCATCCAACTCAACTGTGGCTGCTTACCAGACTGAAGATGCCAGCAGAATATTTGCGCCCTTGGCCAGAAATGCAACTGGCGGTTCTGCAAGCATCAATGAGGACAAAAGTGAACCACCAAAGCAATAAAGCATAGCACTAAACCAGCAGGCAAATGGACTCCGGACTGACACCTCCACAGCTCCTGTGAAAAGATGCAAAACCAGAAATGAACATTTGAGACTCACATCATGTTTTAAAAGCCAGTATTTTTCAACCATTCAGTCCAACATTGCTCCTTTAGGTAATGAAAAAATCCTCCAGCAATTTGTAGGGTTTCACAGGAAAACTTCAGAAATACAAAGTTAAAGCACACTGGCTTTAACATTCGCTATCTAAACAGAATGTGCTCTCTGAACATCTTTTGTGCATTGGTTTGTTATAACTGTTTGGCTACCAAGAAGAAAAAGCTTTCAGAGCATGGCTGAGAGGTCTCATTGCTAATAGCCTGGCATAGATATACACTTGCTTTCAAATTTGTATTAAAAACACAGAATTGACTTTGCTGAACTGCACAGGATAGGTAACATTTTGAGGGTTATTCTACAAATTCCATTTCTGCTTTTGAGTGTTCCAAGAATTCAGGGTCACTGTTTTCCTTTTCCCTTATAATGCCTTACTGTGTTTGCTGACGAAAATGAAAACAATATCCAAAACAATTATTAAATAGTTTCACCTGACTCCTGAAGAGTTGAAAACAGGTTACCTGAAGCCATAATAATAAATGTAAGTTTCCCTTGTTATTAAAAGGTTGACAGTTTGGTTTATTTTGTTATTTTGAAATAAATTATCCCTTTTAAATTGCAATAGAAATATGTCAAAACAGTATTCAATATTAAAGGGTTATGCTGGAGGTAATGGGAAGCATTAAGCAGTTTCAGGGGGAAACACCACTTTATCAAAGATAAAAATATTCTCAAGTAGTTGGTTTTTTCCACTTCAAAAGTCCAATGTTAAAGCTTCCCCTTTACACTGGTGGTGAGCTCTGTTTGCCTGAACAAGTTTAACTTTCCATAGTCCAAAGGCTGAAGTTCACAAAAGCACCACTGTCTGCCCCAAAATGAAACCTGACATCTGTTCCCAATTCAGAGGGGAAGCTCTGGGTTTTTCAGGCATTTCTGTGGGAAAAGAAGCTTCTTGCCCAAAAGGAGATGCTCAAACATATAAAAACCCATACAGCACTCTCAATACAGTTCACTTAACATATTAACAAGATTTTTATAGTTTTAGTGCTGGCACAGATATCATGTATTGTGGCACTATCTAAATTCCTATGTAACAGCCAACTTATAAAAATGAGCACTCCTACATATTTCAGAATATCTGAAAGTAAAATAACATCTGTTATATGTTTCACTATTTTGCATGTTATTTTTCATACCCAGTGCTCCAAATCTGTTGTGCTCAGGTTTGTTATTGCATATGACCACTTCTTCAAAATAGCTATCAATCGTGTTCATGTGCAAAAAATTAACACAGTAGAAAATTCTAAAGTCTGGTAATGTTACCTAAGAGCAAAAGTGAAAATATAAAGTGGGCCATTACACCCAGATCCCATATAACTGAATGTAGATCTATTTTCACCAACATATTTGAAAAGGGTAAGACACTTGCAAAATATGAATGGCTTGTCCTTACTACATTAAGATTTCCTCAATTAAAAAAAAAAAAAAAAAGTAAAAATACGGACAACCATTGCGTTCACAAAAACAAACAAACAGACACAAAATTATATTAAGTGAACATACAGCGGTCCAAAAGAACTACAGTAGCTTCACATGTAACTGTTCTTGTCTGATGACACAGCCACGTTAATGTAGCATGAAAAGACCAAATTCCTTTTCTTGCAACAAGAAAATACAAAAAAAAAAAAAATTAATGAAATGTCAGAGTTGTTTTAAAATTAATTAGGTATCTGTTCTCTTTCCAAATCCATTCTCCTGCCTTTCAGCAATCACCACTTCTGCACTCTTCCCCACGACTAGCAGCAAGTGGTTTTCACTTTTGAGGACACATATAAGAATTACTACTATTATTACCAAATTGCCCTCTATGAGTAAGGTCCACAACAAAGCAGGTAAATTTTTTCATTTTACAAGGACTGAAAACGCTACTGGACTTCAAGATTTTTCTGCAAATCAACATTAGAATTTTCTTGGCTCAAGTGCCAGTATGTAACAATTCACACCCACTTTCTAACAAGGAATATACCCAACATAAAAGCAAATGAGGCAAAAAATGCTGACACTAATTTAAAGGTCATCTTAGCATTGTCACTTAAATTATGACTGGGGTGTAACGTTTCAGAAGACAAACTCAGTTGTAAGTAGGTCACATGTTTTTAAACAAGTGGTCATTTATATTTGTCCTCTGATGCATCCTGTAGAATTAATGAGGCATCATACAACCATGCAAAGGTTCATCTGCCAGAAGCCACTTCTTTGCAGAGTTCTGCAAAGGTACACTTTAGAAAGTAAAGATAAGGCTTAAAACCACAAGGACTATTTTCAAATATAGTTTTAAATCTTGTTTCTAGACAACAGTAACAAAAAAAAAAACAAAAACCCTTGCCAGCTAACTATTTCTGTCAGTAGGAGAAGATCTGCTTTAACCTTTCCAACATGCTCCAAATAGGCAATCAGGAATAAATACCACATACACATCTAGAGAGCAGACCAGGAGGATTTTTACAAGTTTTTCTAGTACCCCATTCAACTATACACAATAACATTAATTAAGATAAAGGGTTTACAGAGTCAGACTTGATTTAGCAAAATCTACGCCAAAAAAATTAGTTCTTTTCAAGTCATCTGAAACACGTCACAGAAAAATGGCAAGAACAAAACCAGCACATTCCTTCCAAATATAAGATATCCTCAACCCTCAACACCTCTTGCTGCCTCTCCATCCCAAAGAGAGAAAATTGCCAGTTCTACAACTGACCAGAGCCACAAACTAGAAACTCCTAAGCCACCCCAAATACACCAACCAAGAACTCTTATTTTAAAACATGTGGAAAGCAACATGTTGGTTGTCACTGCTGTAGTTCACCAGCACTCAAAAGTGAGCAAGAAAATCTGGTTAGGAGGGCTGGAAAATTCCCAGCTATTGTGCACCCATCCATGGTACAAATGCCCACAATGAGCCTGATTTTAAGCAGTGGGGGTGGTTGATATTTTAATGAGACAGTAATCTGGGATAAAATAAACCTGGCTGTAACTTGACCACATACTTCTTATATCACCAGGCACTTAAGGCCTGCCCTGTTATTTCCCCATCAAATATAGCTACTGTTGTAAGTTTCCAAAAAGAACATATAGTAATGCCTAGAGAGCATTAATCCACAATAACATATCCATCCTATTTAATAATGACTGCTATTTATGATTTAATACTCAGTTCAAACTGCTTGCAAGTGAGAAACAGATCAGCATGCAAACACCTGGATTACAGTTATTAACTCAAAGTATTAGAAAATACTCAAAAGTTCTGAACTACCCAGCTACTAAATCAAAATTAGAGAATAAAAAAAAAATAAATTACTGGCATGGATCTGATCAGATTTCTGACAGCAGTTCTACTGCTCTTAAGTCCTGTCTCACTAAAAATATGCTGATGCAAAAAGGAGAGCTCCTCATCCTGGTCTTTAGGTGTGTCCATTCAAGAGGAAAGTTTAAAAGTAGTGCATGATAACGTCAGAAAGTCCCTTTTTGAATGGAATAGATACATTACATAATGCCATAAGGCAGCATCCAGAAAAAATTTTAGCAGTAGTAACAAAATTTTGTGAAGATTCTAGAGTACCTAAGCATTTTGTATCAGTCTTCACAGTCTGCTAAGTGCACTTCCTCAGCAGGAAGTCAAAATTCACCTCAACACATTTAGTAAGGGACTAAAGAACAAGTTCTCAATAAACGAACAGTGCAGAGCCTTAGAAATCTCAGGCAAGCAGAAACTCCCAAATTTGCACTATAATCCTGAAAGCCAGTTTAGTTTCCTAGTTATCATCTGGGATACACAGTTACTGCAGCTAACCAAAGCCACACCACAAGTACTTTAATTCCAAACATTAAAACAAGGCTAGCCTCTTATATTTGTGACAACAAAAAAATCAGGCTTGGGGTTAACAGCCATAGTGCAAAAGATTTTCTAGAAGAGAGCACTCACAGAAAGTCCTGTTACTGAGATTGAAAAGCTTCCCCAAATTCACTTTACAATCTATGAGGTACTACATGAAAAGTCACTGGCACAGTGACAGATTCCAGAACTATGTTTCCTAGAAGGCAGAACTGCCTTCACAACTTCCTGCACACACCGGGTGTGCGAACGATATAAGGATACAAGTTAAGCATTCCTCCTAGCACCCCTCTGATGCAATTCTGGACAGAGGGACACACGGACCTGTGTTCCACACCCTTTCTCTGCACCTTAATTTCAACGAGTTTCAGCCCTTTTTCTTTAATTCCCGAGACTTTCAAAACCTTAACACTTCAAGAAAATGGTTTTCAACAAACTCCTGGCTGATTTCGTCAGGAGTTCGGGGAAGGAAGAAAAGCTTGTTTGGGTGCCTTCTGCAGACAATTAGACATAATTTACTAATGCAGACGGACTAATACAGAGGGAACACAATCCCATTTGCACCGTCGTGGACTATCCAGCTTCCCTTCGGGGACCCCCCGGCACTTGAGCGGCGCCCACCGTCACCCTGCCGGGGCTGGGGATCCCGGGTGACACAGGGACACACACAAACACTGTGGAGAGACAGGGAAACACAGGGACACGATGGAGGAACACCGGAGTTGGGATGAGGAGGTGGGGGGTACCCGTCCCGTCCCGTCCCGTCTCCCCCTCCCCGCTCACCCCGCTGCTCCTTCAACGCCACCACGGAGGCGACATAGTGCGCTAGGTCGAAGAAAGGGAACATAGGCAGGCGGGAGAAGAGCAGCGGCACCTGCCACAGGTCCATGGCCAGGCACTGAGCACCGGGAAAGAAGAAGAGGAGGAAGAGGAGGAAGAGGAGGAAGAGGAGGAAGAGGAAGAAGAGGAGGAAGAGGAGGAAGAGGAGGAGGAGGAGAAGGAGAAGAAGGCGGGTGCGCCCCGAGGAAGCGGCTTGGCCGCTCCCGGCCGCCGTCAGCGCCGGGGCGGGGCGGCGAGGGGACAGCGCCATATGGGGAATTACCCTCCGCGGGACGGCCCGACTGAAAAATCTGTCTGAATTGTGCCTGTCTGAACACTAAACATCTTCACTATGTCCTTTGTTTGCCTTTTTTTTTTTTTTTTTGTCAAAATACTGATAGTCCTGCTCGATGTACAGTTCGGGATCCCCCAGAGGCTTTCCTGCACTGGTGCTGCTTCCCTGGCAGACCTTATGCACACGCTCTGCTACCTTTTATCTTTCTCTCCCCCCCCCCCTTTTTTCAGTACTTCAGTACTGAAGTTCATCAGTAGTATTTAGGATTACCAGCGTGTATGTAGGTGTCACTGAGGGTTATTTATCAGTCGCTGAGGGCATGAATGTACACGAGATACTGGTCAGGGCTTAGCAGAAATCCTTTAATACATCTTTACATCCATTCTGATTTTGAAGGCCTGTGCTAACTTTGCCTTCTCAGAGCAGATCTGTAACCAGTTTTGCATCAATCCTATAGTATTTTCAGCAAAACTAGTTCGCTCGTGAGCTTCCCAAGTGAAATGTTGTCAAAGATCTGCCAACTCCCAGATATGTGACATTTGCATTTTCTTTGCTCACCAGAGTAGCTACCTTGAAGGAGCTGAAGGAAATTTATAGAATGGTTTGGGCTGGAAGGGACCTTAAAGCTCATCTTGTTCCACCCTCTGCCATGGGCAGGGACACTTTCCACTATCCCAGGTTGCTCAGAGCCCCATCCAACCTTGGCCTCGAACACTTCCAGGGATGGGGCAGCCACAGCTTTTCTGGGCAACCTGTGCCAGGGCCTCACCACCGCCACAGGGAAGAAATTTTATCTCATATCTAAGCTAAACCCCTTGTCCTGTCCCTCCATGCTCTTGTAAATAGTCCCTCTTCATCTTTCTTGTAGTCTCCCTTCAGGCATTGGAAGGCTACAGTTAGGTCAGTCCAAAGCCAAACTACACTAACTTGACATTGTTCGTGATGTAGCCATATTAAGGTTTGTTGTTCTCATCTTTTCAGCATAGTAACTTTTTTCCCCTTGGAGATGGAACTTAAGTTTACTTGTTTCTGAGGTTTTGGCTGGATTTCCCTACTGAAAAAAGACACCATTTTTGTCTTTTTCATTCAACTTCCACATGCTGGTGAAAAGAACTATTAGTGGCTCTAAGTTTTCCCTACTGTGTGGTGAAGTTAAGCAGAGCAGTCTGAAAACACACAACTTTCACAGGTGTTCTTAAACTTGATCTTTGCCTACCAAGAACTAATTTCAGGAAATAACTGGAATTGTAGGATCATTCTGGGGAGCAAGTTTATGCAGGGTGAGATACCAAACACTTGAACTTTTCCCAGAATAATTTCAGCTCACCATGAATAGCAAGCCATTCTTTTCATTGAGTTTCCTCTTATCAGTACCATATTCATAGAATAAGTTCTTATTCTAAACACCTCTTCCCTTCTGTGTATTCAGTGACTCCTTTTTTCTCACTAACACTTGAGCCCTGTGCTTGTAGCTCATTTATGTTTTCTGAACATTTCCATTTGCATGTCATCTATGTGAAGAGATCTTAATTTAGCCATAGTGATCTCTTACTAGTCTTATCATTAACAATTCTAATTCTTATTTTCTGTTGTGCTTATGTACAGACATAGAAACCACAGTTTGTTTTCTAGAGCAGAATGATGATTTGCCCCCGTTGATAGATGATAAGACACAATACATTAGTAAGCTGCATTCTGTGGCAGAAATCAGTTCAACATCATTTTGTTTCCCGCTGAACAGGGCTATGTGTCCATGCAGCAACTGAGTTACTGGAAGGATTTTAAACGATGGAGCCCAGGCCATTTTCACTCCTTGCAGTACTGGTTTATTGCCACTGAGTGGCATCCGTTTCATTGCTATACAGCGAAAACTACTCAGACTATCTCATATGTGATCATAGAAGGAGAGGGAGAGAAATAAAAATGACAGTAACCACAAAAAATCTATAGTGACACAAAAAAAGTCACAATTTGGGCCAGCAACATGTTGTGCTTGATCACAACATCTGCACTGCAGCTACTGCTGTGCCTACAACTCATGTAGAGGGCCTTTTCTGATTTTCTGTATTGCCACACTGGTGAGGAAGTTGGGAGTTCATGAGAGGTTGGGAGGAGATTCAGACAGGACAGGCGACCCCAACTGACCAAAGGGATATTCCAGACCATATGACATCATGCTTAGTGCATAAAATGGGGGGAAGAAGGAGGAACGGGGGCAAGTTTGGAGTGATGGCATTTGTCTTTCCAAGTAACCACTATATGTGATGGGTCCCTGCTCTCCTGGAGGTGGCTGAGCACTTGCCTGCCCCATGGAAAATAGTGAATTAATTCCTTGTTTTACTTTGCTTGTTTGCATGGCTTTTGCTTTCCTTATTAAACTGTCTTTATCCCAACCCATGAGTTTTCCAGCTTTTACCCTTCCAATTGTCTCCCACATGCCACAGGTGGGAGAGTGAGTGAGTGGCTGGGCTGGACTGACTGAGATTAAAGCATGACACAGATATAGGGAGTGTGGAGGTGGATTACACAGCACTGGCGTGGTAAATGCGTATTAACCCATGCAGTTAAACAAGAAAAGTTTTGGTGGGTTTTCCACCTCCAGCATCAGCAGGAGATAAGAACAGCAGTTTCTTTAAGTTTGCTGGTAACCAAGGAAAGATTCCTGTGCATTGAGGGTGGCATCTTAGCAGAGCACAGAACAGCCACCAGGGAGAAATCAGATCAGGGAACACAGTCTGTGTAATAAAAATAGAGTAACAAATAAGGAAACTTAAAATTGGTCATTTATTTTCCAGCTGTCCCAGATATTTCAAGAATAATTTAAAGATAGCAGAGGATAAAAACCTCTGAAATAATCCTGTTCATCCTTGAACCAAATTCACTGATGCTGAGAGAACTGTGACAGTGTGAGCAGATGGCATTAGTGTGTAAGCTAGGTACACTTGTATGTGTGTGTTCATGACACAATTTCTTGTGTTTTGCTGATTTTAAACAAGAAGAACAGATGCCCTTTTCTTCATTTCTTGGGAGTAGGCTAATAAAAGAGATGAGCACACTATGCATATAAGAAACTTAAAGATGGACTGGTTAGTAGACTGCTTTGTTGTATGAGTGTAAAGCTCAACGTGAAATCAAAGCACAAGCTTGAACTGTGTCTCTTGCCCATGGAATGTTATCGTGACCTTTAAAAACCCCACTGTAAACACCTGCTGAATAGCTACCCAATTTGCACATGCTCCAAAGTACTTTTCAGCAGGATTATGCTAATTTAGTGTTTGAAAAAAAAGGTCTGTGTACCTAGCATGGAAGTTTGGCTGGTGAAGTTGCTGCTATATGTGGGATATGTTTATTTTGTGTTTTATTTTGTAATCTGTGGGATTCTGCAGACAGTGGCCTGGAATTCAAAAATGCTACCTTAGGGGAAAAAAAAGGGAGGACTTCTTTAGTCATCAGTATGTCTCAAAACCGTGCTCTACTTCCCAAAATTAGAAAATTATAAATATTCCTCTTTTAGGAATTATTAGATTAAATTTATTTATCTTCTAGGAAGAAGATCTCTCAAACTCAACTCTATGCATCAAAATCAAGTCATGTGAAAATAGTAATCTTTGTCACCTATGGAAATGGACATTCCTACTGTCTTCTCTCATCCTGCCATGTTTGTGGTTTGTACTGTCTGCCACACAGTTTTTCCATTTTCCAACAGTCTTTTATCCCCCTCAGGCTACTTACTTTGATCTTCTAGTTCATTTCCTTCTGTTTCATCTCTCCCTAGCACCATATATTCAACCCTGCCTATTTCTTTCAGCGTCACTCCTTGCCTTCCCCCCAATTTTCTTACTTTCCCCATGCCATCCTCAGCATTTAGTCATGGCTTAGTACACCTCAGTCTCCTGTCTCTCTCTGAGGATCTGGCTATTCATCGCATCTTTGTCACCTTTCAGTCAATACTCATATACTCAGCCTTCACCTTTACCTTTGCATACCTTCCAACTTTGTGTTTCACTAATGTTACCCTCCTTCTTTTCCACAATCTTCCTCCAGAAGGTCACAGCTTGTCTCCTTTCAGTTTTTTCTATGAACTGTGTTGCTAAAGTGCTTTGAAAAAAAATGAGGTGAAAACAAATCACAGGAAGTTCGTGTGGCCATTCATCTCTTAACACAACATTACTCTGGCTTATTTTCCTTATGTGCTGGTTAGTGTCAATCTCGATTGCAAAGTGGAGAAATAGAAGTGTCTTTTAAACTGAGCAGTGGTGTTTTGACTTACATCCACCTCACATCCCCCCTTCCTCACACCAGATTAGATTCTCACAAATATTTAAGAATACATTTAAAATTTCTCTTCTCTACAACCTCTAAAGCAGCATCACTGTCTTCATTCCTAGGTGAAGACTGTATGTACAGAATACAAGTTTGTATGTCTACAAAATACATACTCCATATACTTTGTATCTCTATTGCAGTAGTAAACTCAATCATGACTTTGCATAGAGCTGAATTCAGATACTGCAGAAAAGTTATGAACTTGGCTACAGGTATGTGGCTCTTCTAGATATGGTCACTGGACTCCTGAATGCTCATCTGTTTTCTTCTCTGCTTAGGTTTCAGTGCTGGGTTAAGCCTCTCCTTAGCTCATCTTGTTCCTTAACAGTATTCTTTTTGAGCAGTGCTGATTTATAAAGTGGGCTTGAACTCTCATTGCCTTCTTTATCTCCCTACTGCATCATTAGATATATCACTAGCTGCTTACTTGACAGGTCTGAAACAAGTTCCAGCACTCTTTTGATCCAACCAGTGTTCAAAGATGCCTTTCCTTGCAGTCTTGAATTTCCTTCAGCGGACACATGGGATGCAGGAGTGCCATAGTGTCACTGTCCTGTGATGTTTCCTGGGTGAACTTTTATCCATTGTATTGACTTGTGGTTGAGCTCCAGCAAACACTGGGCATCCTCTCTTGACGCAGCCCAGGGGAATAAGGGTTCTTCCACTTTGGACATAGAGGATGAAATGGACCTTTATTGAAGGGAGGAGCTGACTTATAAAGGGTAGGGCTGGAAGGTGCTGGAAAAGTGGGAGGAGTTAGGGAGGAGCTAGGGAGGAGTTAGGGAGGAGAATGCTAATGCAGACCATATAAGGATAAAAAGGGGAGGTAATATCCAAATAAGGGATTACTAAATAATGAGTTATTGCAATGCAACACTTGCCAGCCAATCAGGGAGAAGGGCATAAACCGGGGTACAGAACACTGAGGATTTTTTATAAAAAATTGGGGAAGAGGGTACAATAAAGGGTAGAAATACAATGAGCATTGAACGTGAACAAAATTGCAGAGTCTCAACAGTCCCATCCATCACCTGAATGCAGAGAAGGTGTTGTCCTTAGGGGTCCCGTAGATCTCTTCACATATCTCTATTTCTTTTTTCCACTGCTTGTAATCAAACCTCTCCTGGTCTCCCGCACTCTCTCTCCTCTCACTGCATACATGATTCTCAGGAGCGTGTGCTCAATACATCTTCCTGTACCTTTCATCTGTGCATGACTCACTGTAGGTAATTGACCAGTTCCACTCCATCGACATCAGAATCTGTTCTGGGCCTGAAAGTTGTGGAACTACTTCAGCCAACCTCTCAGAGTTTTCTTTTTCTGGAAAAATGCATGTCTAATAATCACTGCTAGCTATTTTTAAGGATATAGTCAACAACAGTTGGCAATACATTCCTTACATACTCCTGTTACTATAACTGCAGTGTATTAAAATTGTATGTCACAATATTGCTGAGGAGTTTCAAATGAGGCCAAAGCCCAGTGCATTAAACTCCCTGTTTAGCAAAAGAAATATCCTCGCTTAGTATAAGTCACTATCTCTATAAACAAAAAACTATGAAAAGCAGTGGTCTGGAGAAGGTCATCCCTCAGATTAGGAGAAAGACAAGGTGACAGAGCTTTCTTCTCAAGATTATTCTACTTACTCTGTTTATCTCTTTTGTCAAATCATCACCAGTCTAATCTCACCCAAGGCCTGCTATAGAAGGGAAGAAAAGGATACAGTAAGACCTCATACAGTACAAATGACCAGGCCTCAAACTAATCCTGTGCAGTGAGTCCTGCTGCCTTCACTGCCATTTCTCTGTTACATGTAGGGCAAAACCCCAGGTCTTTAAAGCTCATTAGATATCAGTGGATTTTAAGTGTTCCAAGACTTTCAAGAACCTGGCATTCAGGGAGCATAGGATCTAGGATTGCTGATTGTCTCAGATTTAAAGTTACTTCTTTAAACAGATCTCTTGATAATATTACACAGTTATAAAAATGTTGTTTGGTATCTGATTAACTTCCCCACTTCCCATGGAAAGAAAAGCAAGGGGCATCTCCATGCATATTGTGAACATAGAGGCTCTGTGGTAATTTCAAAATGCTCTTTGTACTTGAATTTAACCTGGTAATCTTACACTTTTGATACTTTTTTTTCTCCTTTGCTCAGCCCCTTCACCACAGTATTATTTAGATCTAGTTTTTCTAAATACTGATATATACATTATAATGCACTACATGTTCAGCAAATGAGATCTCAAATATAGAAGAGCAATCCTGGCAAGACACTGCATCTTTTCTACCCTATCAGATAAACTACATGGAATACTCTAATGCAAATACAGCTGAACCCGAAACTAGACTTGAGATGACAGCTTTAAGACAGTTATTTTTCCTTCTCCATTTGCTTTCTCTCTCTCTCTGCCACCTTCACAGCTCTAATTACTTCTGCACCACAAGCCTTCTCTTCCAGCTACTTAAATATGTAATTTGCAGAGGCGTTACCAAAGTTTTCGGCTGGCTCTGCATCGGAAGTCCATCTGGAACTAACCATTTTCAGCCCCAGAGGGGGCTAGTAAACCCATGACAAATGGTATCCTCAAATATTCTGCTTAGGGCTTCAGAACTGAACAAAATAATATGTTCTACATGAGAAGAGCAAGCAATCATATTTAAAGTGGAGTACAGAGCATGTGTCTTCCTTCCCTCTCCCCTTTTACCTCTCAATAACAAAGAATTTGTCTTCACCAGTGGCAGGAATTGTCTCTCAGGAAACTAACTTCCTGATTTTCTGCCATGTTAAGGAAACAGTTAATGTTCATCCATGTACTTTTCATAGTAAACAGAGTTTTGGGGATAGCAAGTTCAAGCCCATCTCTTTCTGGCAGTTTGGAATTGCCATCTCTTCTCTCATCATCTCTGCAGTCATGTATTTATAGACAGTGCTATTATTATATGTGGAAACAAGGTGGCTCCCTCCAGTGATTTCCGGTTTGAAAGACAAAATATACTTCTGACTGTAGTGGTGACACATATATACAGAGGAGGAATTGGCAGAGTTGTGTTTGCTCACACCATCCTTCGAACCAGCTCAGACACCAACAGTCAGACTTGATCCTCCACCAGTACCAATATCCTTGGGAACAATCAGGGTCCTGCAAGTAGGTTGAGGGAGATGATCCACCTCCTCTCTTCAGCATTGGTGAGGCCAAATGCAGAGTTCTGTGCCCAGTTCTGGGCTTCCCAGTACAAGACAGACATAGACTTATTGGAGCAAGTCCAGTGAAGAGCCACAAGAACAATCAAGGGACCAGAACATCTTTCTAAGAAGATGGGGCTGAGAGAGATGGCACAGTTGAACCTGGAGGAAAACCTAGAGGAGACATGGTTGAAGGGAAGCCTCTCAATGTGTACCAATAAATGTGGGAAGGGAGCCAGTCTTTTCTCAGTTGTGCCCACTGAAGGGACAACTGAGGTGATGGACACAAATTAAAACCCATGAAAATCCATCTGAACACAGTAAAAAACCTTTTTTAATATGAGTGCAGTCAAACATGGGAATCAGTTTCTCAGAGAGGTTGTGAGCTTTCCATCTGTGGAGATATTCAAAATTTGACTGGGCACAGTCCTGGACACCTCTAGGTGTCTTGAGCAGGAGGCTTGGACCAGATGATTTCAGGTCCCTGCCAATGCAAACTGCTTTATGATTGCCAAAACTCTACCATCGGATTGCTTTAATCTTGAAAATATTTTTTTTCCATACTCTTTATATGTTTCTTCTCAAGACTGTTTCCCATCCAATTACAGCTGCAACAAAGGTAGTGTAAAACCAGGCTTGGGACACAGTCAGCTTCTGCAGAGAGAGGAGTCCAAATGTAGATTTGTGAGTGTGTGTCTACAAAGTCACTGCCCATTATTCAATAAATTTCGAGTGCATCGTCAGTCTAGTTGGACAGATAAGGTTGCATGTGCTCAGAAGCTGTCTAGTGCCATAGCTACCATCCAACAAACAATTTGTGGACCCTACTTCAACTACTAGATTCTGGGAAGGACTAGTTAAGGAGTAAAAAAAAGGCAACATTCAACAGGAAACAGACTTCTTATTGTGCCCCTTCATTGTATATTCTCCGTGTTCCCTTTTCTGCTCAGTAGCACAGGCCAGTTTGGGACACTCTAAATTGTCAAGAGCAGCAAGGGGTTACTCGGAGTGTGCTTTGCTTGTCAATACAGACGGTTTGTTTTGTTAACTGACTTGAACCCATTGTCTGTGTTCCCCCCTCCCAAACCTCTATCATGTCCTCACCACCCTTATCCCCAGCCCGGCTCAGCCTCTGCAGATCCCCTCAAATTCTTTGGGTTCATGAAGTACAAATTAGCATAATCAGATTAACTGCATGGGGTTGTTCAGCACCGAGTTGAAAAGGAAGAAAAGAAAAAGTGGCTCACAAAGAGAAGCCCTGAGGAGGGCAGAGCGGGTGGTATTGCTGCTGTGCTGCAGTGCTGAAAACATGCACCTGCATAGCAAGCACATCCTCTTCTCACTAAGGACTCTTAGATGGTATTAAAGGATAGGAATTAATTGGGGGGAGGGTAAGGGAGAGGGAGGGAGAGACGGAGGAGGGAAAGGGATGGAGAGAGAGAGAGAGGGAGAGACAGAGAAGGTTTGGGAAGGTTTGGGAAGGTTTGGGAAGGGAAGGTTTGGGAAGGTATGGGAAGGTTTGGAAAGGGAAGGATTGGGAAGGGAAGGTTTGGGAAGGTGTGGGAAGGGAAGGTTTGGGAAGGGAAGGTTTGGGAAG
>NW_020923659.1:0-1589 GCF_003984885.1 Neopelma chrysocephalum
AGATGCCCAGGAAGAGCCAGAAGTGCAGGAGCTGCAGCTCCCGCCTGTCTGCCAATGCCAGGAGGAGGAACTGGGGCATGGAGCTGCGGTTCCACATTTGCTGTTCCTTAGCCCAGGATCTGTTCAGAAAAGGAAAGCACAGGGAACAATTAAGACAGCCCCCTCTCAGCAAAGCCAGGGCAGTTTTCAGGGAAATCCCCTCCAAGTCAAGGCATTTCTTTTCTCTGGTTTGTGCTCTCTGAGGGTGCTGTGAGGAGCAGGAGCTCTGGCCATGTGCTGCCAAGGACTCAGCTTTGCTCTGCTGCAGTGCAGACATGGAGCTGGTTTGGGACAGCTCTCATGATCACAGGGGATGTCACGTGGAACCCAGCTTTGATGGAAAAGTTCAATTCCTGTACTGTTGTCTTGGAGCAGTTTGGGTTGCAGAAGAGAGGCACAGAGTATCCTTAAAATAATTTTGACTGGGTTTTTTGGTTACAATCACAACACATGGGGTGTGTATTTTTAGGGGAAAATTTTTCTGATGACAATTCTGAAGAGTGTTGAGACAAGACAAGCAGAAGGGCTGAGCTCTCCGTTGCTTATTGCAGAGCCAGGAGAGCTGCAGTGCCTCTCAGTATGTTTCCCATCTGCCCTGCACTTTCCCTTGGGCTGCCTTGAAGATGACTTCACACTCAGATTCATCTCGAAAAACCCCACCAAGATCTGTGCTGAGAGCAGGGCAGCGCTGCTTGAAAGGGCAGCTCTGTGAAGTGTCCCCTGTGCCAGCCCAGAGGTGCAGCTGTGCTGGACAGAGTAGGACAGGAGCCCTCCCACAGGGAAGCCAAGGGCTGGCACAGGAGAGTGCCCACCCCCAAGGGAAGGCTCAGCACTGCCCAGGATCCTGTGCTCATCTCTGATCCTGCCTGAAATATTCACCTCTGAGAGTAAAAGAGTTTCAATTTCAGTGCAGCCTCCTGAACTGAGAGAACAATGTCTATGCTACAATGCCTAAGCAGGAAACACACCTCAGGACTAATTCCTTTCCTGTAGCCCCTGTCTTTTCTGAGCTTTACAAGAAATTCTGCATTAAATATGGTGTAGTGGCGTGGAGCTGTGAGACATGGAAAAGATGCTCCCTCAGCTGCCAGGTTTGCTCCTTGCCCACAGCCCTTGTGCCCCAGCCCTGGGAGCAGCTCCCTGGGCCGGCTGAGAGCTGCCCCTGGCAGGCAGCAGAGTCCCTGCCCAGCAAAGCACCCTGGGCTGCAGGACCCTGCTCTGCCCCACAGCCCTGGGCACCCCTGGCTGCACCCCCGGTTTCACAACTCTGCCAAAGTGCCCCAAAACAGCCCCCTGCTCACCCATCCCATCAGCTGGGGCTGGGCCAGCTTTAGGAGATGCCTCCAGGAGCTGCCCCTGCACTGCCCTGCAGCCACAGACTCACCGTGTGCAGCCCTACCAAGATTCCTCCTGCAGGGAGCTCTCAGCCATCCTGCCAGTGTTGAGCCCCTGGAAGTTCTGTCTGTGCCCTGCTGGTGTCCCTGAGCTGGCCTGGCAGTGCCCTCAGCCCTGCTGGGCTGTGCAGAGGAGCTGCTCACCAGCAGAGCTGT
>NW_020923660.1:0-2971 GCF_003984885.1 Neopelma chrysocephalum
TCTTAAAAATTTCCAGGGACGGAGAATCCACCACTTCCCTGGGCAGCCCATTCCAATGGCTGAGCACCCTCTCTGGAAAGAATTTCTTCCTAATATCCAACCTAAACCTCCCCTGGCACAGCTCAAGACTGAGCCATCTTGTCTTGCTGAGAGTTGCCTGGGAAAAGAGACCAAGCCCCTCCTGGGTCCCCCCTCCTGTCAGGGAGTTGCAGAGAGTGAGGAGGTCTCCCCTGAGCCTCCTCTTCTCCAGGCTGAGCCCCCCCAGCTCCCTCAGCCTCTCCTCACAGCACTTGTGCTCCAGTGCCTTCCCCAGCCTCGCTGCTCTTCTCTGGACTTGCTCCAGGACCTCAATATCCTTCCTGAGCTGAGGGCCCAGAGCTGGACACAGCACTCCAGGGGTGGCCTCACCAGCGCTGAGTCCAGGCCAACAATCACTTCCTTGGACCTGCTGCCACACTCTTCCTGATCCAGGCCAGGATCCATTGGCCTTCTTGGCCACCTGGGCACACTCTGGCTCATGTTCAGCTTCCTGTCAAAAATCCTGACCCCAAACTGGCAGTTTTTCTAAACTCATCAGCTGTGCAGCAAAACCCTGAATTTATGTTCTGCTCCCTCCTCAATCCACCTCAGCATCTTCTCTAAACCTGGGGTTTGGCCAAGCTCGGGGGAGAGGGCTTTTAACACAGTTTTGGGAGGCATCACCTTTCTCTTATTGACCTTTCTCTTGACTCTCAACAAGAGCTTCACAAGCTCCAGCTTCCAGAAGGTTTTCTCCACACCTTATCCAGCATCCCAGAGAGATTTAAAGGCTTTAAATGTGCCCGAGTTATGACAGATGAATGGACTTGGATAAAGAGACCCTCTTCATCTCAAGCACAGGAAATCAGATATTCACGGAGGCAAAAGGTTTTCTGAGCTTGATGGATCTAGTTGGATCTGGTGGAGCAAATCCCAGGAGCCTGAAGGTTTAAATGCCTTACAAGTTTAAATATTAAAAAGCACAGATTTATTACACAGAGTGACCTTTAAAACCTGTCTCATTAAACTACATCTCCTGGCCCTTCTGGGCCTTGGTGCCTCCGAAGACGAGACGGGGAAGTTCAAAGCAATGAGCAAAAATGGTTAAAAATGTCACCATTTTATGGACTTTTCTGTAAAACTGGAACTTAAAAAAGGAAATAAAGACCAACAACCTGCCTCAATATCCCTGGGGGCTTCTCCATCCCCTGGAATAATATTTTCTGTCTGTTACTGGGGGTCTTTTTGAGGAACAAGCACAATAAGGAAGGAATGTTTCTGCCCCTGATGCACAGGGGGGTCACACGACTTGCTCCATGTCATGCAAAAACATTGATAAATTAATAAGAAAATAATAAATAATTTAATTAATAGATAATAGATAATTTAATTCAAAGTGAATCATTTAATACTGCCCAAATCCCTGGAGAAACCCACCCCAGAGAGATTTGGGGCCGATCCTGTGCAGGGCTGAGGGTTGGACTCGATGATCCTTGTGGGTCCCTTCCAACTCAGCGTATTCCGTGATTTTGTGATTTGGGGGCACGGGAGGCTGGAACAGCCCTTTAAGATTGGTGTAAATCCCTGCCTGCTGTTGTGTTAATGAGAAAAAAAAACCCAAACCACAATAAAATGCTTCAATTGCTGTGGAGAGTGAGGAGGACACGATGGAGGCCAAACAATTCCTCTGTTGTGTTCATCCCTACTGCGAAGTGAAGTGAGGGCACCACGAGAGCTGGGGCTGCTCAGCCACCCAGGGATGGAGAGGATGGGCTGGATCCTGCCCCTTCCCATCTCCTCCCTGCCCAAATCCAGTTGAATTATGCATGCTGTCTGCTCGGATTAGCCCGGCACCGAGGGCCCTCCGTGAGGAGCTGCAGGAGCAGAGCAGCTGCTGTGATGAGGGATGGCAGGAACGAGCTGGGAGAGGTCCCTGGGGAGACCAGGATGGCCCAGAGACTTTTCAGGAGGAGTTTCACATCGTGTTTTTCTTCCCCTGCTGACCTCCCAAACTTCTCAGCTTTCAGAAGGGCTTTCAAAATGCAGAGTTTTGATCCCAGGTGCCAAGCAGGGGTTGTTCCACAAGAGGGTCACAGAGTCACAGGATCACACACTCTGCTGGTTTGGAAGGGACCCACAAGGATCAGCGAGTTCAACTCTTGTCCATGCACAGGCCCATCCCCAGGAGTCACCCCCTGTGCCCCAGAGGATCATCCAAACCCTCCTGGAGCTCTGGCAGCCTTGGGGCTGTGCCCACTGCCCTGGGGAGCCTGGGCAGTGCAGATAAAACCACGGGCACCAGGAGCAGGTGTGGGATGGACAAACACAAGGACACAGCAGTGGGATGTGCTGGGTGGATATTTGAGCTCAGCTGAGCTTTGACACCAGCTTTGGTGTCTCCTCTTTCTTTTGGCTCCTGCATTTTGCTCTCTGTGCTCGGCTCAGGAGAAAACTCCCAAGGGAAATCTTGGGTGTTCTGGGAAACCCCAGTGAAACCTCCGGGATGCTGCTTAGGGGGGCACAGCAACCACGAGCTTGTCCCCAAGGCTCTGGGGACAACAAGCCCTTCCTGAGGGGATCACAGAATCCCAGAACATGCTGAGCTGGGAGGGACCCACAAGGATCATCCAGTCCAACCCTCAGCCCTGCACAGGCCCATCCCCAAGAGTCACCCCCTGTGCCCCAGAGGATCATCCAAACCCTCCTGGAGCTCTGGCAGCCTTGGGGCTGTGCCCACTGCCCTGGGGAGCCTGGGCAGTGCCCAACCAGCCTCTGGGGGAAGAACCTTTGCCTGAGATCCAACCTGAGCCTGCCCTGACACAGCTCCAGCCATTCCCTGGGTGCTGTCCCTGGTCCCCCCAGAGCAGAGCTCAGTCCCTGCCCCTCCTCTGTCCCTGCTCAGGAATTTGGAACTGCAGTGAGGTCTCCCCTCAGTCTCCTCTTCTCCAGCTGA
>NW_020923661.1:0-26648 GCF_003984885.1 Neopelma chrysocephalum
TGGATCCATTCCTGCAGAAACACAATGGTGCTCCATCCCAGGCAGGGATAGAATGGGCCCACAAATGTTGGAAGGATAAGAACCAGGGAGTTTTGGCACTGTGGAACCCCATGGAACCAAAGGAACCCTGGGACATGGCGGAACCTCATGGAATAAAGGGGACATTGTGACCCTGCAGCACCTCATGGAACCAAAGGGAGTCTGGGACGTGGCAGGGCCTGATGGAAACAAACGAACCTCCTGGGAACAAAGGGACCCTGGACACTGCAAAACTCAGGGAGACAAGGGAACCCCAGGACACTGTGGAATCTCATGGAATCCAGGGGCCATTGGAATACACTGGGGCCTCCTGGAACCAAAGGGAACATGGGACACTGTGGAACCTCATGGAATCAAAAGGACCCCAGGACTTTGTGGAAGGTCAGGGAATCAAGGGGCCAGTGTGACATCCCAGAACCTTTTGGAACCAAAGGGAACCAACGGGACATTGCGGAATCTCATGGAATCAAGGATCCATTGTGACACTGGAGAAAATGATGGAATCAGTGGGCCATTGTCACCATCATACATTCCGATTGCTATGGTCAGTTACCATGGCAACCATCATACTATCCCATTGCTACAGTCGGTTACCATGGCAACCAGCATACTTTCCACTGCTACAGTCAGTTACCATGACAACCAGCATACATTCCCGTTCCTACAGTAAGTTACCATGGCAACCATCATAAATGCCCATTGCTACGGTCGGTTACCATGGCAACCATCATACATTGCCATTGCTAAAGTCAGTTAGTGTGGCAGCCAGCATACTTCCCACTGCTACGGTCAGTTACTATGGCAACAGTCACACATTCTCATTTCCACGGTCGATTACCATGGCAACCATCATACATTCCTGTTCCTAGCGACAGTAACCATGAGAACCATCTCACATTCCCATTGCTATAGTCAGTTACCATGGCAAACATCACCCATTCCCATGCTACGGTCGCTTACCATGGCAACCATCACACATTCCAAGTGCTAGGGTCGGTTAACATGGCAACAATCATACATTCCCATTGCTATGTTCGGTCACCATGGCAATCGCCATTCATTCCCATTGCTACGGTTAGTTGCCATAGCAACCATAATAACCCCCCGCTACAGTCAGTTGCCATGGCAACCATCATACTTCCCATTGCCACAGTTGGTTCCCATGGCAACCATCATACAGTCCCACTGCTACAGTCAGTTACCATGGCAACCATCACACATTCCTATAGCTACGGCAAGTTACCAAGGCAACCATTATACAGTTGCATTGCTAATGCTGGTTACCATGGCAACCATCATACATTCACATTGCTACAGTCGGTCACCATGGCTCCATCACACATACCCATTGCTGTGGTCAGTTACCTTGGCAACCATCATACTATCCCATTGCTACGGTCAGTTACCATGGCAATCAGCATACTTTCCACTTCTACGGTCAGTTACCATGGCAACAATCATACATTCTCATTGCCATGGTCAGTTACCATGGCAACCATCATACAGTCCTGTTGCTACGGTCAGTTGCCATGGCAACCATCATACATTCCCATTGCTGTGGTCAGTTACCATGGCAACCATAATATATTCCCATTGCTGTGGTCAGTTACCATGGCAACCATCATACTTCCCACTGGTACAATCGGTTACCATGGCAACCCTCACACATTTCTGTTTCTATGGTCAGTTACCATGGCAACCATCACACATTCCCATTACTACAATTGGTTACCATGGCAACTATTATACATTCCCATTGCAATGGTCGGTTACCATGGCAACCAGTATATGTTGTCATTGCTATGGTCGGTTACCATGGCAACCATCCTAAATGCCCATTGCTATGGTTGGTTACCATAGATACCATAATACATTCCCATTGGTACACTCAGTTACCATGGCAACCATCAGACATTCCCATTGCTACGGTCAGTTACCATGGCAACCATAATACAGTCCCATTGCTACGGTCAGTTACCATGGCAAGCATCATACAGTCCTATCACTACCGTCAGTTACTATGGCAACCTCTTGATTCCTCTTGGAGAGAAGCAGATGCAGATGAGTCTCCCTTTTGTCCACCAACCTGGCAGCTGTGCTCTAAAGGCCTGTGTCCCAAGGGCTGTCGTCACCAAGATCCTGCACAAACCTCTGGGACTCTTTGCATCCTATCCTGGTGCCTTTTCAGTGAATTCCAGGGTTATCAAAGCCAACTTGATTGGGCTCTTTGTCTCACTCCACAAGGTCACCCAAACCAGTCTCTCCTCTCACCCTCACCCACAAAAGTTCACCCAATTTCTTCATCCCCTCGAGCAGCTCCACAGGTCCAAGAAGCTCCTTCCTGGTGAGGACACCTCTCTCCTGCTCTTTCTCTCCTCTGTCTCCTTGGCCTTCTCTCCCAACCCATCACAGCCCTGCAACCTGGGAACTGTCTCAGCAGGCCTGGGCTGTTATTGCCTCTAAGTGGAATGAAGAGAGACTTGGGGCTGCAGCTCCTCCTGCCTCTGCCCCACACGCAGGGCATTGGGGCTTGTCTGGCTGCAGCCCCTCAGTGGGGGCACCGGGGGTAAGAACAGACTTGCAGTGGGGAAAGCTGCTCTGAAAGCCCCGAGAGCTGGGGTGTGCAGAGGCTTTGCTGACAATGGCCTTGGGGGTGGACGTGCTGGGACTCAGGCCCAGGGGGAAAATCACAGACCTGATCCCTGAGGAGATCAGCACATGCTGCTGAAATGCTGGGGGAGAGAAGAGCCAGCAGAGGGAGGAAACAAGTGTGGACAGCTTGGGCTGATGTGCTTTGGACTTGTGCCTGGCCCGGCCTTGGCTTGGCAGCGAAGGGACAGCCTTTGTGTCCCTGCAGGGCTGGGATTCACTCCCTGCCCCAAAGGCACCCAATGTGTCTGAGGAGCCCTGGGTGGTGCCTGTCACACAACTGCTGGGAATGGGGACGGGCTTCCTGCACAGGCCCTGTGCTGTCCATGGCAGCTGCTGCACTTGTGCTGCAGCGCCCTGGCACTTCCCCTGGCACTACAGGCCCCTCTTTGGCTGTTCAATCCAGGCTCAGCTGCCCTGAATGAGGTTCAGCAGTGAAGGGATGTCCAGGAGACAACTGCCATTGTACTTTGAAGACATGTAGAAAATACCCTGATAAAGAACAGGAAAAAGGCCTCTCTCCCTGTGCTACCTGACTCCATTTGGTCACCTGAGCACCTCTATGGGTGCCCTGGACAGAAGGAGCAGTGACAGGTTCCCCTGTCCTACATGTGGGCACCTTCTGCCACTGAAGTTGGCCAAAGCAATGTCCCAGCAGCCTCCAAGAAGATCCCACAGCTGCTGCCCTGTCCCTAGGAACTGCTCCACTGGAGCCTGCAGTTCCCAGCAGGAATCTCGGTCACCTCTGGCCCCTCAGAAGGAACCAGGGCTTTGTGTCTCAGCAGGTCACTCCTGGCTTTGGTCTTCATTCATTCCCATGGGAGCAGGGAAAAGGAGTCACCTGCAGATGCCTGTTTTGGGCCCACTGAAGTGGGGCAGGAGGAATCCCAGCCCATGGGGGTTGTGGAAGGAGCTGAGTGTCCTTCTGGCCCCAGGTCTGCAGAGCCACAATGAGACACCTCTGTTGACTCAGCTGAGACCCTTCCCTCAGTGCAGGTGCAGGAGATCCCTCCTGGGCACTGTCTGGGTTTCCTGTCTAATGATGGGACATGAAAAGGGGACTCTTGGACTTAACTCTGTGTGTGTTTGGAGAAATGACACTGCTGAAAGAAGTGTCTGTGCCCAGCTGAGAGAAGGAACATGATGATTTCCTTCAGCTGTGTGCCAGCAGGTTCCCCTGGAGCCCCAGGGACAGCTGGAGGGAGCCCAGAGGGGCAGAGCAAGGGCTGCCTGGGGCTGTTGCTGTGCTGCTGAGCTGGGCCGGGCTCCTGGCACACAGGGAGCTCCTGGCAAGCAAGAAGAGCTTCAAAGAGACAGCTCTGCTGGTGAGCAGCTTCTCTGGACACCCCAGCAGGGCTGAGGGCACTGCCTGCAGCACCCAGGGCACAGGAGAGAAGGCAGAGAGAAGAGAGGCTATAGAGGGTTGGTTAGAAACACAAGGGCATATGAACATGGCTAAGGCCATGGATGAGCTGCTAAAGTATAAAACGCAGTCTGACTAGGCCCATGAGAAAGTCTGAGATAGCAGGGCCGTGAGAAAGCAGCAATGTCCTTGTGTATTCTAACTTGAGCTGAAAAACAGGAGCTTAGCATTTGAAAAACAAAAACACTTAACGAGCCACCTGTGTAAACAATGGAAGGCAGTTGAGATGATATCACCTATTAGCCAAGTACCAATTAGGAGCTTAATCCCTGTAATATGGATGAACCTATTATAGAGTGTATATTAAGCTGCTGTCAATCTACAATAAACGAAGTTCCTGGATCCTTACATTAAGTGTCTAGAGCTTTCCATCGCGACAAGAGGCAGCCTGGGCTGCGAGGTGACTGAGCTCTCACTACAGGAGAAACCTTCCCAGGATTTGAAGGAAGAATTCTCTGGCTGTAGGAAAGTTCAACTTGCCTTCCTGGAGGCATCTCCTAAAGCTGGCCCATCCCACAGCTTCCAGGATCTTTCAGCAGGACTCTCCCAGTTGCTGCAGTGCAGGGGAAGTGGCCATATGGCAGAGCAGGGCAGGAGCTGCAGGCAGCAAGGGCAGAGAGGAGAAGGGAGCAGGAGGTTCAAGGGATCCTGGGGTGGGAGGACA
This sequence comes from Neopelma chrysocephalum, assembly GCF_003984885.1. Classification (NCBI taxonomy): domain Eukaryota; kingdom Metazoa; phylum Chordata; class Aves; order Passeriformes; family Pipridae; genus Neopelma; species Neopelma chrysocephalum. The sequence goes on from NW_020923661.1 coordinate 4,776, forward strand.
GGGGAGAGCTGCTCAGGGGAGGAACCTTGCCAGCCCTTTGCCACGGTCAGGCTCTGGTTTCAGAGCAGTGCAGGTGAGTTCCCGCAAGTGCCTCTCCCAGCTGCCAAATGCCCCCAGTGGCAGGAGCTGTCAGGATGGCTCTGCTGGATTTCCTGGGGTGCAGCAGGAGAAGCTGCTGCAGAGCAGGACTTGCTGCTGCCCCCTCAGAGGCCCAGGGCAAGAAGGTTCCCTGTGCCAGGGCTGGCTGTGGGCTGGGAAGGTGGGGATGCAGCCAGGGGTGCCCAGGGCTGTGGTGCAGAGCGGGGTCCTGCCCCCAGGGCTCTGTGTGCTGGGACAGGGACTCTGCTGCCTGCCAGGGGCAGCCCTCAACTGCAGGGTGTCTGGGATCTGCTCTGCAGCCCCTGCCCAGGCAGAGCTGCCCCTGGGCACTGGGCTGGGGATGCCTCTGGCAGCATTGGCAGGGAGCTGAGCTGGGCACAGGGCGGGGCTGCTGGCAGGAACAGCTCCTCACCCAGAGACAGGCAGGCAGGGAGAGGCAGCTGCTGCCACAAGTGCTGGGCAGGGGGATGTGGGCCCCTCCCTGCTGTCCCTGTGGCACAGACCCCTTCCCTGAGCAGCTCCTCCCTGGGCTCCTTTCCCACCCGAAGCAGAGCCTGTGCCCTCAGGCCCACGGGGGCTGGGCTGTGCATTGCCTTGCAGTATCTCTGCCATAGTATCTCTGTGCTGCACAGGATTCCCCTGGAGAAGACTTCTCAGTGCTAAATCCATGCAAATGCTCTGGGCAGCTGCAAGGAGCATTTTGTGTCTCACTCTGGGAGGGGAGAGATGAAAAGGTGAGGAGTGTGTCAATCTGTTCTTTGGACATGGATTCCTGGATATCTGTGCAGTTTCTTTTCGAGGGAACAGTTGAGTGTGATGCTCCTCCAGCTGAGCACAGGACTGATGGGCAGAGCAGCTCTGCTCTCTGCACTAAGGGACCGTCCCTGTGCCCCTCAGAACCCGCAAGACTTCACCTGCAGTGCAATAGAAATGTCAGGGAATTCAAACCTCCACAACCACTCCTAACTGTGGCAGGTGCAAGTGGGTGAACAAATACAAAGAATTCCCTCAGCTCAGTCCTTCATTTGGGCAAATTGCAAACAGCAAAGCTGAGAAGCTCTCTGATTTATCATGAGTACATTTAATTTGAGGTCACCCTGCATTCCAAGTTTCCTCTCCCAGCAGAGCAAGAATGAGTCCCTGGGAGCCCATCACAGAGTTCCTGCTTCCAATGGTCCCCTCAGCCAGCAAAAGGCAGAGCTCAGGGGAGGGAGCTGCAGGGAGATCTGACTGAGGAGAGAGAGCTGAGAGTGGCGTGGCGGTGAGATGTGTAGTGTTTGGCTGCAGAAGCCTGGTCTAACTCAGCAGTGACTTTTCCTCCTCAACAGATCAAAATACTATGAGGAAGGTGCAAATGTCCAACAGCAGCTCCCTCACCCAGTTCCTCCTCCTGGCATTGGCAGACAGGCGGGAGCTGCAGCTCCTGCACTTCTGGCTCTTCCTGGGCATCTCTCTGGCTGCCCTCCTGGCCAACGGCCTCATCCTCAGCGCCGTAGCCTGCGACCACCACCTGCACACCCCCATGGGCTTCTTCCTGCTCAACCTCTCCCTCACAGACCTGGGCTACATCTGCACCACTGTCCCCAAAGCCATGCACAATTCCCTCTGGAACACCACAACCATCTCCTACAAGGGATGTGCTGCACAGCTCTTTTTCTTTTATTTCTTCATCACAACAGAATATTTCTTCCTCACTGTCATGTGCTATGAACACTTCATTGCCATCTGCAAACCCCTGCACTACGGGACCCTCCTGGGCAGCAGAGCTTGTGCCCACATGGCAGCAGCTGCCTGGGCCACTGGGTTTCTCAATGCTCTGCTGCACACAGACAATACATTTTCCCTGCCCCTGTGCCAGGGCAATGCCCTGGGCCAGTTCTTCTGTGAAATCCCACACATCCTCAAGCTCTCCTGCTCACAGTCCTATGCCAAGGAACTTGGGCTCATCGTGGTTAGTGCCTGTTTAGCATTTGGTTGTTTCATTTTCATTGTGTTCTCCTATGTGCAGATTTTCAGGGCTGTGCTGAGGATCCCCTCTCAGCAGGGACGGCACAAAGCCTTTTCCACATGCCTCCCTCACCTGGCTGTGGTCTCCCTGTGTATCAGCACTGGTACATTTTCCTACCTGAAGCCCTCCTCCATCTCCTCCCCATCCCTGGATCTGGCTCTGTCAGTTCTGTACTCGGTGGTGCCGCCAGCACTGAACCCCCTCATCTACAGCCTGAGGAACCAGGAGCTCAGGGATGCCATAAGGAAAATGATGACTGGGTTTTTTTTTAAGAACCAATAAACTTCATTTTTTCTTCTGCAGAACACTCATTGTGTAACTCATTTTGGGCCCAGCCTGCCTTCTAAAGCTTTTGATAGTGTTTGGGGTGGGAGGCTTTCCTGTTTTTTCCCCTCTGTTCCTGTCATTAACACAGAAATTTTATTCTTCATCCCATATATAATTCACTCTCTACCTCTTTTTTTTCCACCCACAAAATATAGGAATCACAAATCATTCTTTGTGTGCATTTAAACAAAATAAAAGTTTGTGCAGCAAGGTATTTGTCAAACATCCTCCCTGTGATAGTTTGTACATGAGGAATCAAAATCTCTGAGTGTAAGAAAGGACACAAATTCTTTTTCCCAAATCCTTCCTCCAAGACCTCCCCTGAAGCTGGAGGGCATTTCCATGTTTGCAGATGTGGAGGGGAAAAGAGTCCCAGCACTGCCAGGGAGCCCCAGAACTGGGTCTGTTCAGAGCTGCTCTCTTTGCCCTCCCACCCTCTCCTTTCCTGTCTGTGTCCAAGGCCTGAGTGCTCTGGCAGCTCAGTCACTGTCCTGCTGTGTGTCAGGCCTGTGAGCACAGGCAGGGACAGGTCCTGGGCACTGCTGGGACAGGGTTGGGCTCCACAACAGCAGTTGCAGCAGCAAAGGGGTTCCCCTCCAGGCACTTCCTGAAGGCTGAGGTCTTTTCCCAACACTGGTATGGAGAAGAAGTCCAAGGAATAGACACTCAAAAGTCTTGTTGCTTTGCTTGTTTCTCCATGGAGACAATGCAGTGAGGTCAGGGACCCACTGGGACTTGAAGGACTGAGGGCTGGTTCAGATGTTGTGTGTTGGTGGCCGATGGCCAATGGAGATGACAAATGATCTCCAAGTCCCCTGCCTGGGGCTCTGCAGCTTGTGAGGGCTCTGATGGCAGGTGAGGACTTGTCTGTAGGAACTCAGGAAGTGCAGGAAAGCACAGAGGATCTTCAGGGACAGCCCATCCCATCCAGTCAGCAGGGAATGGAGGCCTGGAGCAGAATCCTGCCCAGGGTGGAGTCACCCAGAGATAAAGTACTAAATCTGTCTGGGAAGTGGCAAACAGAGCTCTGCAAACCCAGGGGACACAGCAGGTACAGGGAAAACTCTTGCAAGTGACTTCTCTTGACCTCAGTGAACTTCCCCAGGTCAATCAAGAGCAGCCCCCACAGCCCAGAGCACAGGGGCTGTGGGGAGCACAGGCAGGGGGTGCAGGAAGGGCTGCTCAGGCCAGTACAGACGTGTTCCCCTGGGGAAAGGCTCTCTGGGGAGATGGGATGTGCCAGGAGAAGAGCACGACACCCTGTGTGAGCAGAGGGGCCATGGAAAGAGGCTGCCCTGTCCCTGGGGAAAAGAGGGGGCAAAGCAAAATGTGGGAAACTCTCTGGTCTGAGATCAGTTGTGCTGCCCAAGAACACGCTGACTCCAGAGGTGTCCAAGCGGGGCAGAGCCGGCGACTCCGGTCCGTGCGGCGGCGGGGGGAGGCAGCGGCTCTGCTTGATTCCATGGAGTTCTGGGGAGGCACAGTGGCCCCTTGGTTCCATGAGGGTCTGAGATGTCTCAGGGTTCCTTTTTTTCCATGAGGCCCTGGAGTGTCACAGTGGTCCCTTGAGTCCATGAGGTTCCTCAGTGTCACAATGGTCCCTTGGTTCCACGAGGTTCCAAAATATCTCAGGGTTCCTTTTCTTCCAGGAGGCCTCACATGTCAAAATGGTCACTCGGTTCCACCAGATTTCAGTGTTCCTGTGTTCCTTTGTTTCCATGGGGCCTTGCTGTGCCACAATGGACATTTTGTTCCATGAGCTTCCAAAAGGTCTCAGGGTTCCTTTTGTTCCACGGGGCCCCGCATGTCCCTTGGTTCCACAAGATTCCACAGTTTCACTGTGTTTTTTGGGATCCAAAAGGCCCTGTAAAGTTACAACTGCTCCTTGATTCCATGAAGTCCCACAGTGTCCCTGGATTCCTTTTCTTCCATGAGGTTTCCCAGCGTCACAATGGCCTCTTGATTCCATGAAATTCCACTGTGGCCCAGGGTTTATTGGTTTCCAAGAGGCCCTGCAGTGCCACAATGGCCTCCTGATTCCCTGTGTTTCTGCAGTGCCACAATGGCTCCCTTATTTCAGGAGGTTGCCCACTGTCCCTGGGTTCCTTTGGCTCAATGGGGCCCTGCAGTGTCACAGTGGCCTCGTGATTCCAAGGGTTTCCCCAGGGTCACAATGGTCCCGTAATTCCATGAAGTTCTGCAGTTTGACAGTGGCTCCTTGATTCCAGGAGGTTGCACAGCATCATCACAAAGTTGAGTCCATCCTGACGTAAGTTATGAGGAGGTTAGGAGGAACTGGGACAAAAGGGAGAAAATAATTGGGGAAGGAAAGAGGGGCTTGGCCAACAGAAAGATTTTGATGAGGTAAAACCAGATTCAGGGAATGCTGAGGGTGCTGAAACACTGACTGTGCAAACACTCCTGGTAGGCTTTTACGGACTTTTTAACTTCAGACCCCAACACTCCCCAGAATTGCTGCCCCTTCCATTGAAAGGAATCCACTGCTCTAATTCCAAGACAGAAAAAGCCCAAACCCAGAACTCCTGACTCCTCTTTGTCTTCTAACACCCACCCCATTCCCAAAACTGTATTACCAGTATGAAAAGCCAAGCTTTAATCCTGACCCAGACTAAAAAGCTCTTCCCCTAATCATGAACCAGACACTGCCAGCAGAACAACAAACCTCCCAAAGTTCTGCCTAATCCCCACCCTGAGCTCTAAACCCCAAGCCCTGACCATTAAGCACCCCCACAGCCCTTGGGAGCAGGGCAAGGACTTGGAGGACCCCCATCAGGCCCAGGGGGTTGGCAGAGGAATGGGAGGTGACCTGGATCTGCTCAGCTCTGCAGTGACCCCCAGGAGAAGGGCCTGGGCCCTGGGAGGGATGTCCTGTGTCACAGGGGCTCAGGATCCAAGTTAAGAAGGCCAAGTGCACATGGGACCGCCATGGGGGGAGCGCGGACTGGGGGTGTTGTCACCCCCCTGGACTCAGCCCTGGTGTCACCACATCTGGACTGGTCTGTCTGGGTGTAAGGTTACCCATTCTGGAGGAATGAGGAAGAACTGGAGAGGGTCTAGAGCAAATCTGACAGGATGGAGCTTTTCTTGGTGCTGGAAAGAAAAAGAAACCCATAAAGTGCAGTTTGGAAGGTTCAGACGGAAGGTGGGGAAAAAGGAATGTTACTTGAAGGGGAACCTTATAGTACAAGAGGTCACTAAGAGGGTGATGGCCTGGCTTTGTGTTCCAGGGAACAGCCAGAGCTGGTGCAGAGACATCAGGGAGGGTCTAGAAATGCTGCTGGGAGGGGGGTGGGAAAGCAGGAGGGGTGTGTGCAGCCTGCAAGGCCAGAGCAGCAGCAGGGCCAGGGCAGGACAGCCTGCAGGAGAGATGGCCAAGGGCTCTGGCAGGGCTGCAAGGCCCAAAGGCACCCAGGCCTTTGTCCCCTTGGCTCTGGCAGCTGCCTCTGCCACTCAAGACACCACAAGCAACTTTCCTGGCAGGTTCTGCACTTGGTTTCTTCTTCGCCCCTCCCTCAGGAACCTGGCAGGGGTTGCCCAGTTTTGGGCCTTTGTTGTTCCTCCCCCTCCCATCCCACTGCCCCCCAAACAACCCTGAGCCAGCCGGGAGGGACAGGATCTGCTGTGCCAGGGCCTGGGGCTCAGGCCTTGGCCTTTCTGCTCCACAAAACCAAGGCAGGCTTTGCTCAGCATTGCAGGGGCCTGCCCAGAGCCTTTGTCTGCCTGCACTCCTGGCCTCCAAGGATCTGCTCCAAGGAGTCCCTGGGGAGGCTTTGTCAGTGCCTGCCCTCAGTGGGGCCTAGGAATGCTTCAAGGGACTTGGAGTTTGGCTTCTGACTTCTTCAGCAGCTGCTTCAATCTTCTCTCAGTACCTCAAGGATCATGGGCTGGGCTGCAAACACACCGTGGGGCTCATTAATGTCGGCGAGGAAAGCTCTGAACACTTAATGTAAGGATCCAAAACTTCGTTTATTGAAGATAGAAAGCAACTTAATATACACTGCATAATAGGCTCATACATATTGCAGAGATTAGGCTCTTAATTGGTACTTGACTAATAGGTGATATCATCTCAACTGCCTTCCATTGTTTACACAGGTGGCTCGTTAAGTGCTTCTGTTTTTCAAATTCCAAGCTCCTGTTTTTCAGCCCAAGTTAGAATACACAAGGTCATTGCTGCTTTCTCATGGCCCTGTTATCTCAGACTTTCTCATGGGCCTAGACAGGCTGCGTTCTGCACTTTAGCAGCTTATCCATAGCCTTAGCTATATTCATATGGCCTCGTGTTTCTAATCAATCCTCAATACATTAAAATGCAGAAATCCCTCAGGATCTCTTTGTCTTCCTTTAATTGTCTTCAAGGCCATTTCAAAACAAGTCTTCAAGGTCTGTACTTTTTTTGTTTTAATTCAATGATGGATATTTTTAAGTTCAGAGAAGAGGTGATAGAGGTGTTCTCCAAGTGATCTTGATGCTGAGTGTCTCCTCAGGAGATCCACACTGACCCTGTATGATCAACCTTGCTCCTCACCCCCCAACCTCATCAGTTCTGACATGGACAACCTTGGATTGACAGCTGATGCAACTCCATCAGTTGCATCATCCATGCAACTGTGGGATCCATTAAAACACTGAAAAACAAAGTATTTCCATTCCTTTAATTGTCTTCAAGTCATCAAGACTTCTACAGCTAATTGGAGTTTTTTTTGTAGTTTAACTAAGGAGGAAGATTTTAAAGTGAACATCATGAAAAATATATATTTTTTGATGAAAGAGAATGATTTACACAGAGCCTTGGGATGCAAGAGGGTCAGGGTGCAAAGGATTTGGATCCAAAGACAAGGGGGCAAAAGACATTAGTAGCACTTAATCATTGATCAGTTGGACAATTATGAAGTGGTTCAATAAGATTTGCTACAATTTTAACAGTGACTGAATTACAGATTCCCAATAACAACATTCCCACCACAGTCAATTCACACCCACACCCAGGCAGAGATGTGTGGACACATCAGTAGCTGGGTGTGGGAAGGTCCCTCTCCAAAATTCTCCTTGTGTTCAGGGAAACACTCCCCCAAATCCCTTTGTGTTTGCCAACAGACAAGGGTCACAGCTGGAGGAGTGTTTGTTAAAGGCGGATCGGAATTGGCCTGGACATCAGGGATGGTCTTTTGAGTATTGCAAACTGGAGGGTTCCCGAGCTGCGAGAGGCTGCCAGAGGTGTCCCACTGAGAGGGAGGTGCTGGGGAGCTGCCAGGGCCTCCCTCAGCCCCGCTGGTTGTGGGCTCACAAGGGGACTGGCTTTAGTTATCTGCTGAGTTTCCATCGTGGTGTCAGGAATGACTGGAGTTTCCAAAATATTTGGGAACTGTATCCAAACTGTTCCATTTGGGCTACAATTGAGGCAGGGAATATTCCAAAGCTCTCATGGGATGACTGATTATCCTGTGTTCCCCAACTGTTCCATTCTGGATTGTTCCGACTTATATCATCCAGGAGCACCTGGTCCAGTCCAGGGACACTTCACCACACCCCTGGGCCAGTCCAGGGGCTCTTCATTGCTCAACTGGTTTGGTCAAGGCTTGTCAGGAGCTCCTGAGATCATCGACCAGGCCTGAGGACAATGGGGGGAGGATGCACCACCACAAAGGCTTCTAAGAAAAATAAGGAAAAAGTTTTTGTAGGGACATCTCTGAGCAGTCTCCAAGGTGTTTGCAGATGTAAACATTGTGCTCATAGTCTAAGATAGTCACAGTCGTATGTGTTTTCAAGGCCTATTGGCAGAACACAGGGCAATGATTATAAACTGAAATAGGGGAGCTTCATATTGGATAAAATGAAGAAATATTTTCCAATGAGGATGGCATGAACTGCAACAGGTTACCAGAGGAGAGGATGTCCCATCCCTGGATTTGTCCAAGGTCAGGAACTTTGAGCAGCCTGAATTGGTGAAGATGTCACTCTCCATGTCCAGGGACTTGGACCACACGAGCTTTTATCTCCCTTCCAAGCCAAACCATTCTGTGATTCTTTGAGTCTAATATCTCAAACTCCTTCTCCAAAGAATTTCTATTGCTAGGACATGAATTGCCATGTTTTTGGAGAAAACATTCTAAGCCCAAAAGGTAAAAAATCAATTCAAATAAAATTCCAACATCTCTGTGTGAATTTCACCAAATGAGTAAATGGCAGAGCCTCCCAGGATGACCTTTCCAGTTGAAGATGGGGGATTCTGTTTGGGGTCTGAGACTTATGATGGGCAACAAGAAAGTACATTTGGGGACTGGACAAGACTTGTCATGGGATCTCTAGGAACAAACCAAAGGAAGGGGAATGGTGGGATCACGGTGGTTTGTGAAGGAACAGGTATGAGAAAACAGAGAGAAAAGAGGATGAAAAAGTTGGTCATCTTAAACAGGAGGCTGGTCAAGACACGTCCCTGGCTGTGCCCTGACACTGATCCCCACAGTCTGTCCTGTTTTCCTAATAACTCCTTTTCCAAGAAGTTTCTGTGGGTAACGACCTCTCTGCTTCTGGCACAGGTTGTGTCCCAAGTTCCAGCCACTGCAGCAGGAGCCACAAATAGTCAGGTCTTGTGTTCTTTGGGGGGCCAGACTCTGCCCAGACTGGTGTGTGTGTGTGTTGGAAGCACAAGAGTGAAGCAAATGCAAAGCTAAACACACAATGTAGCCTGAATGTGTTCCTAAGTGGGGGATGAGAATTGGACACAACATGTGCAGGGACAGATGGAGGGGGGTTTGTGCCCCTGGCCCTGCCCAGAAGGGACACCTTTCAGGAAGGGTTGTGGCCTTGGCTGTGCTGAGTGTTGACCCAGGCAATGCAGCTTGGGATTGCAGTGGCACTGTCAGGGCTCTGCAGAGCTCCTCGGAGTTCATGCATTTGTCCCCAGCAATGCCAGAGAACTGCAGGGGTTGCAGTCAATCACTTGTGCTCTTTGTGACCCCGACTGGCTCTGCTGAATGGGAGCAGGCCTGTAGTTCCCAGACTGTTCCTGCATCCAGTGTCGGGCCTGCAGTGACGTTTCTGCGGCATTAAATTGGCGCAGTGGCAGGATGGCCGTGGATCCATTCCTGCAGAAACACAATGGTGCTCCATCCCAGGCAGGGATAGAATGGACCCACAAATGTTGGAAGGATAAGAAGCAGGGAGTTTTGGCACTGTGGAATACCATAAAAACAAAGGAAGCCTGGGACGTGGCAGGGCCTGATGGAAACAAAGGAACCTCCTGGGAACAAAGGGACCCTTGGACACTGCCAAAATTCAGGGAGACAAGGGAACCCCAGGACACTGTGGAATCTCATGGAATCCAGGGGCCATTGGAATACACTGGGGCCTCCTGGAACCAAAGGGAACATGGGACACTGCGGAACCTCATGGAATCAAAAGGACCCCAGGACTTTGTGGAAGGTCAGGGAATCAAGGGGCCAGTGTGACATCCCAGAACCTTTTGGAACCAAAGGGAACCAATGGGACATTGCGGAATCTCATGGAATCAAGGGTCAACTGTGACATTGTGGAACCTCACAGAATCAAGGGTCCATTATGATTCTGCAAGGCCTTATGGAGTCAAAGGGACCATTGTGACACTGGGGAACTGCATGGAATCAAGGGTCCACTGTGACCCTGGGGAAAATGATGGAATCAGTGGGCCATTGTCACACTGCAGGGCCATATGGAACCCAAAAATGCTGAGAAACAGTGCAACCTCATGGAATCAAGGAGCCATTGTCCCACTGCGGAGTCTCAAGGAATAAGGGATCCAATCTTTGCCTCAGATTTTGTCAACAAATTAAATTTAAGGAATTACAGAAGTGGGATTGAACCACTTTTGTCCCACAGGTTTTAATGACTGGCAAAATGAGAATATTCACAGAAAATGAATCCTTTATTCTTACAAATGATCAGACAAAAGATCTTAATCAGAATTATTTACTACACAATACAAAGGTTAAAACTACAGGTAGTACATTATAAGATAGGATAGTGCACTGTATTGAAGCAATTATTGAAACAATTATATTAAAGCTAGCCAAAAGAAATAATTATTACATAGAGATCTGATGTAACTCACCCAGACCAACGGTTGTGGGAAGATTTCTTTTGCTCAACCTTGAGGAGTGTCCTTGGAGGGCATCCCCACCCAAGGCAGGAATCTCCACACATCTACCCCAAGAAGGGCTGTGTTAGAAGAACCTGCCTGGATGAAAGGGGACTGGACTTCTAGAGTAGGAAGTGCTTGACTGCTCCTCACAAACGTACAGGCCAGTTACCAGCTTCTCTGTCCCATCCAACGTCAAAAAGCAGGATGTGTGTTTGGAGTTGGGTGAACCAGGCTGGTTTGAGCATCATTCAACACCAAAACCATTCCCATGGTGCCACCGGTAACTCTCAGATCTCACAGACAGCTTGCATGAGAGCTGGCACTGTTGGCATTCTCTGATGGCATTTTAGGCCTTATCAGGGTAGGCCCTCCTGCCACCTGGGGAGGGAGGCTGACTGTGAAAGTCCATCCTGGAGATGCACAGGTAGCCAAGAGTTGGGCTCCTGAGTGACATCCAACAATGGACAGGGGGATGGGACTGGCCAGATGAAAGTGTCTCAGGTAGAGCTGGACTGGCAACACAACGGGGAATTATTCCTGGCTCGCTGGGCCCAGGACACCTCAGGTCCTCAGGGAAGAGGTGCAACATCCAGCTGGGCTTGTGATCCAGGGGTGCATTTAACCATGGACACCAACTGCCAGGTTCTCCAGAACTGGGCAACATGTGCTGCCATCAAACAGGCCAAGAGGGTAAAGCCCCTGTGGGGTGGGGGATGATGGCTGAACTAGAGATGTGGGCAGGCCTGGCAGATTGATCCCAGCACACTCCCCAAACCCACCAAGGCAAGCTTTACGTGCTGACAATGGTGGACACAACCCCTCGATGTCAGGAGACACACCCAGTGCCTCCCACCACTGCCCAGAACACCATCCTGGGCCTGGAAAAGCAAGTCCTGTGGAGACACGGCCCTCCAGAAAAACTGGAGTTGGATAGTAGGACTCTTCCAAAACAACCTTGTGCACACCTGGACCAGAGAGCTCGGCAAGGAGAGGATGGATCATATTCCCTGTCATGCCCCAGTCTCTGGGAAAGTTGAATGGTAGAGTGGACTGTTCAAAACCACCTTGAAAGCAATGGGCAGTGGGACCTTCAAACCTTGGGATGCGCATTTAGCAAAAGCCACCTAGTTAGTTAATCCTGTAACCTCAAGAGAGAAAACTCCAGGTCAATTCAGTGTCTAAGATCAGCTAAAAAGAGCAGGTCCTTTCATCAGGCCCGCAGGCCCAGGGGAAAACACACGACGCGTGCCCTCCCAGGCAATGGTTCCACAGTTTTAGAAGATGGTCCGTCCAATGCCAGAACTCTCCACCCCCCGGTTCTGCCCAGTTCTGCCCCCCGACACGCCCCTGGGGAACTGGGTTTGGGGTCTTTGGGACCCCTTCTTCCTTATCTTTATCTTCTTCACAGCACGTACAGTCCTTGGAGGGCCTCCAAAGTTCTGGGCTTGAAGGTTGCTTTGTCTCTTGTGGGATCTTGTTGTCCAGGCCTAGGATGTTATGTTGTTCAATAGAGATGTTTTTCTACAATTCTACCTTGAAAAGAAGTGTAAACATGCTAAAGGAATTTAGAAAGTTTGATATCAAATGGGGTAATAGGGTTGGGTCTGTGTACAGTACTGTGCGAAAGGGTAGCATATAATACAGTTACATTAACATCTACATTTACTACACAACTACTTTTAGAATCTAAAAAAAAAAAAAATTTCAGAAAGCTTTAAGGCATCACACAAACCTAGTTAGTTAACTCTACCAGTTGAACTGGCCCTGCCCAAAAAGAACCTTTAAGTACCATTGAAGGGGATAAAATCCCTGTGGTCCATATGAGGAATATGTTAGGGAGGACAGTTTGGATTAGTCCTGCCTTAAGCAAAGGCAAACCCACCCATAGGATTGTTTCTGCTCAAGGACTTGGGTGCACTTGGTGGATGATGCAGAGAGATGGGGAAACACTCTGGGTACCTCAAGGGGATTTGATTTTTGGGTCAGAACAGTCTGTGATGTTGAACTGTAGAATATTGTTTGCTGAATGACGCTCCCACTGTGTGCCAGAACTCCCATGAACAATGAGGTCTTTCCTTATGTACAGTTTTTTATTTTCTATGCTTTTGATGTTTTCTTTAAAAAAAAAGTCATGTTTACATTCCTTACTTCTTCAGTAGCCCCCATCTTGTGTGTCCCAGAGACTTATTCTAACTGGGGAGTCTCCTATTGGATTTGAGTGACATAAATGAACCTGCAAAAACCTTCACATCTGGGTCTCATGGAATCAAAGGAAACCTGGGACACTGGGGAAACTCATGGAACCAGGGAGACCCTGGGACACTGTGGAGCCTCACGGAATCAAAGGGCCATGGGGACACTGCAGGACCTTATGGAACCAAAGGAACTCTGGGCCGCTGCAGAACCTCACGGAGGTGGGAAGCTGCTGTGTGGGGGCCCCCACAACGAGTGGCTGAGCCTGCTGAAGGAGAAGGCAAGTGAAGCCAATTTGCAGAAGTGGAAGCCATGGGCAATGCCACTGAGTCCCCCTGCCATGGTCAGTTACCATGGCAACCATCATACATTCCCATTGCGTGCTGGGTTAAAAGTAAACCGGAGGGAGAAATGAACCCACCCGAGGGGTTACAAGTCAGAATTACAATTTACTAAGAAGATTACAATACACACAATGATAGAGAGAAAAATGGTTTTAACCCACAAAAATAGCTGTATAACCCAGCACCCTGGGACAAGAACGGAACAGTGCTGAGCACCACGTGGCCTCCCAGGGTACAAAGTAAAAGGAAAGGAAAACCTGTTGGTCCAGATGATGGTGGCAGTTCTGTTGAGGTAGTGATGGCAGTCCTGTCAGGAGTGGCAGTGGCAGTCCTGTTGGAGTTCTGGTCCTCCTCTCGATCCCAGTAGTGATACCAGAAGTTCCCAAACCCCAAGAGTATATGTGCTCAGGTTCAGGTGGGGATGTCCAGCACCTCCCCCAGGGCAGGGAGTTTCCCAATGGGCAATTTAACTCTGTGAGTCACAGGGTATTTTTGGAGTGTTTGATGGTCTGGGTGTTGCAGCTGCCTGTTATGCCAGTCCAAGGCGGCCCATTAGCAGAGATGACCCCTCAGGCTGGGTGTGAAGGTGCTAATGCCTCCCCAGAGGGGGGTTATCACAGCTGAGTCATGGGTGTGAAGACAAAGGAACACTTCTTGCACAGTTCTTTCACACCCAGTTTGTAGCCTGAGGAGTGAGATGGGCCCTGGGCAGCTGCTGCAAAGGATCCATTCTTAAGAGTCCATCAGAAATGACACAGAGAGTGTAGAATACACAGTTTTGGTTGCACCCACACAGTGATAAACTGGTCCCAGCCTGTGTAACTAGGACAGATTGCTAGGGTCGGTTACCATGGCAACCATCATACACTCCCATTGAAACAGTCAGTTACCATGGCAACCATCATAAAGTAGTATTGCTACGGTCGGTTACCATTGCAACCACCATACATTCCAGTTTCTACGGTCAGTTACCATGGCAACCATCATACATTCCCATTGCTATGGTCAGTTACCATGACAACTATAATACATTCCCATTTCTACGATCAGTCACCATGGCAAACATCATACATTCTAATTTCTAGGGTCGATTACCATGGCAACCATCATACAGTCCCATTGCTATGGTCACTTACCATGACAACCACCATACATTCCCATTGCTATGGTCAGTTACCATGGAAACTATCATAAAGTTCCGTTGCTATGGTCAGTTACCATGGCAACCATCATACCTCTCATTGCTACAGTCAGTTACCATGCAACCATCATACATTCCTATACCTATGGTCAGTTACCATGACAACCATCATACATTACCATTGCTATGTTCGGTTACCATGGTAACCATCATACACTCCCATTGAAACAGTCAGTTACCATGGCAACCATCATAGCTTCCCGTTGCTACAATCGGTTACCATGGCAACCATCATACATTCCTGTTTCTACAGTCAGTTATCATGGCAACCATCACACATTTCCATTGCTACGGTCAGTTACCATGGCAATCATCATTCTTCCCACTGCTACAGTCAGTTACCATGGCAGCCAGCATACATTCTCGTTGCGATTGTCAGTTACCATGGCAAAAAACATACATTCCCATTGCTATGGTCAGGTATCATGGCAACCACCATACATTCCCATTGTTACTGTCAGTTACCATGGCAACCATCATTTATTCCGTTTTCTACGGTCAGTTACCGTGACAACCATTGTAATTCCCACTGGTACAGTCAGTTACCATGGTAACGATCATACATTCTAATTTTTATTGTCGGTTACCATGGCAACCAGCATACACTCCCATTGCTATGGTCAGTTACCATGGCAACCATCATACAATTCCATTGCTACAGTCAGTTACCATGACAACCACCATACATTCCCATTGCTACCGCCAGTTACTATGGCAACCTCTTGGTTCCTCTTGAACAGAAGCAAATGTTCCCTGTTGTCCACCAACCTGGCAGCTGTGCTCTAAAGGCCTGTGTCCCAAGGGGTGTCCTGATCAACACCCTGCACAAACCTCTGGGACTCTTTGCATCCTGTCGTGGTGCCTTTCCAGTGAATTCCAGGGTTATCAAAGACAACTTGCATGGGCTCTTTGTCTCACTCCACAATGTCACCCAAACCACTCTCTCCTCTCACCCTCACCCACAAAAGTTCACCCAAGTTGTTCATCCCCTAGAGCAGCTCCACAGCTCCAAGAAGCTCCTTCCCACTGAGGACACCTCTCTCCTGCTCTTTCTCTCCTCTGTCTCCTTGGCCTTCTCTCCCAACCCATCACAGCCCGGCAACCTGGGAACTGTCTCAGCAGGCCTAGGCTGTTACTGCCTCCAAGTGGAATGAAGAGAGACTTGGGGCTGCAGCTCCTCCTGCCTGTGCCCCACACACAGGGCATTGGGGCTTGTCTGGCTGCAGCCCCTCAGCGGGGGCACCGGGGGTAAGAACAGACTTGCAGTGGGGAAAGCTGCTCTGAAAGCCCCGAGAGCTGGGGTGTGCAGAGGTTTTGCTGACAATGGCCTTGGGGGTGGACGTGCTGGGACTCAGGCCCAGGGGGAAAATCACAGACCAGATCCCTGAGGAGATCAGCACATGCTGCTGAAATGCTGGGGGAGAGAAGAGCCAGCAGAGGGAGGAAACAAGTGTGGACAGCCTGGGCTGATGTGCTTTGGACTTGTACCTGGCCCGGCCTTGGCTGGGCAGCGAAGGGACAGCCTTTGTGTCCCTGCAGGGCTGGGATTCACTCACTGCCCCAAAGGCACCCAATGTGTCTGAGGAGCCGTTGGTGGTGCCCGTCACGCAACTGCTGGGAATGGGGACGGGCTTCCTGCACAGGCCCTGTGCTGTCCATGGCAGCTGCTGCACTTGTGCTGCAGAGCCCTGGCACCTCCCCTGGCACTACAGGCCCCTCTTTGGCTGTTCAATCCAGGCTCAGCTGCCCTGAATGAGGTTCAGCAGTGAAGGCATGTCCAGGAGACAACTGCCATTGTACTTTGAGGACATGTAGAAAATACCCCGATAAAGAACAGGAGAGAGACCTCTCTCCCTGTGCCACCTTGTTGCAGGGTTCAAATTGTGAACAATTTCCATTGCATTTCTGTAGGCCTTGCTTGACATGACTAGAAGCTGTAAGCTGTAATGTTTATGCTTATAGACTGTGTGAAAATATGCAATGTTTATACTTGTTAGCTGTGTGTCTAATTATAAGGTTTGAGAACATAGTATGCTTAGAGCAAGAAAGCCTTGAGAAAGTATAGATAAGAGTGCACCTGCAGATTTCAAAAAGTTCCTAATTATGAAGGCCTCTACATTCCAACTATGACTTCAGATCGCGTGGACAGAACATCAGGTCCAATGAACTGGAGACATGAGACGCGTGCACAGACTGAGCTATCCAATCACCTTGTTGTAAGCATGTGCCCCAAACAAACTAAACTGTATAAAAGTTGACTTAATTAAATAATAAATGGAACATATGGCTGACCACATTGGCCTGTATGCCTTATGTTTATGCCCCTCCATCAATACCACCTGACTCCATTTGGTCACCTGAACACCTCTATGGGCTGCCCTGGACAGACTGATGCCTTAAGCCCCCTAATGTTTTTTTATTTTTCTAATTTTGTAAGCCTTATAAGTTTTATAGGTAATAGAAGTAGATTTTAGAAACAAACCCCTTTCTCCCTCCTCCCCGTAGTACCCCTTAGTTTATACATTCCTTAATCCTCTCACCCCATTCCATACCCCCATATCAACCCTATTCCCATATCCAGTAGAAAATGTTTAGTCTCTTAGTCAAGGCAAGCCTGTCTTATTTGGAGAACGCTTGTATCTTGGCCTAAACTGCAGGACAGAGTCACGGAACTGGGTGACTCTGCTCTCTGTACCCCGAAGATGATGAAGAATGATGAAGAGGGGGTCCCAAAAAGCCCCCTGACCCAATTCCAGGAGGCGGGCCAGGGGGTGGACCAGGCCAAAAGTTATAGGGTGGACACACTTGGGATTGGCCAGATATTGTTATAAATGTAACATCTCTGCCACAGCCCGGCGCGCGCCGTGTAACATCTCTTGCCTTGGTAAAATTAAACCCTTTCTTATCTCACCCCAGCTTACGGTTCCTAGATTTTTTTCGTAGCACCAGCTGAGCAGGCATCAGAAGGAAGAGTGACAGGTTCCCCTGTCCTACATGTGGGCCCCTTCTGCCACTGAAGTTGGCCAAAGCAATGTCCCAGCAGCCTCCAAGAAGATCCCACAGCTGCTGCCCTGTCCCTAAGAACTGCTCCACTGGAGCCTGCAGTTCCCAGCAGGAATCTCGGGCACCTCTGGCCCCTCAGAAGGAACCAGGGCTTTGTGTCTGAGCAGGTCACTCCTGGCTTTGGTCTTCCTTCATTCCCATGGGAGCTGGGACAAGGAGTCACCTGCAGGGGCCTGTTTTGGTCCCACTGAAGCGGGGCAGGAGGAATCCCAGCCCATGGGGGTTGTGGAAGGAGCTGAGTGTCCTTCTGGCCCCAGATCTGCAGAGCCACAAGGAGACACCTCTGTTGACTCAGCTGAGACCCTTCCCTCAGGGCAGGTAAAGGAGATCCTTCCTGGGCACTGTCTGGGTTTCCTGTCTAATGATGGGACATGAAAAGGGGACTCTTGGACTTAACTCTGTGTGTGTTTGGAGAAATGACACTGCTGAAAGAAGTGTCTGTGCCCAGCTGAGAGAAGGAACATCATTATTTCTTTCAGCTGTGTGCCAGCAGGTTCCCCTGGAGCCCCACGGGCAGCTGGAGGGAGCCCAGAGGGGCAGAGAAAGGGCTGCCTGGGGCTGTTGCTGTGCTGCTGAGCTGGGCCGGGCTCCTGGCACACAGGGAGCTCCTGGCAAGCAAGAAGAGCTTCAAAGAGACAGCTCTGCTGGTGAGTAGCTTTTCTGCACAGCCCAGCAGGACTGAGGGCACTGCCTGCAGCACCCAGGGCACAGGAGAGAAGGCAGAGAGATGAGAGGCAGCCTGGGCTGGGAGGTGACTGAGCTCTCAGCACAGGAGAAACCTTCCCAGGATTTGAAGGAAGAATTCTCTGGCTGTAGGAAAGTTCATCTTCCCTTCCTGGATGGATCTCCTAAAGTTGGCACATCCCACAGCTTCTAGGATCTTTCAGCAGGACTCTCCCAGTTGCTGCAGTGCAGAGGAAGTGGCCATATGGCAGAGCAGGGCAGGAGCTGCAGGCAGCAAGGGCAGAGAGGAGAAGGGAGCAGGAGGTTGAAGGGATCCTGGGGTGGGAGGACAGGGGAGAGCTGCTCAGGGGAGGAACCTTGCCAGCCCTTTGCCACGGTCAGGCTCTGGTTTCAGAGCAGTGCAGGTGAGTTCCTGCAAGTGCCTCTCCCAGCTGCCAAATGCCCCCAGTGGCAGGAGCTGTCAGGATGGCTCTGCTGGATTTCCTGGGGTGCAGCAGGAGAAGCTGCTGCAGAGCAGGACTTGCTGCTGCCCCCTCAGAGGCCCAGGGCAAGAAGGTTCCCTGTGCCAGGGCTGGCTGTGGGCTGGGAAGGTGGGGATGCAGCCAGGGGTGCCCAGGGCTGTGGTGCAGAGCAGGGTCCTGCCCCCAGGGCTCAGTGTGCTGGGGCAGGGACTCTGCTGCCTGCCAGGGTCAGCTCTCAGCCCGGCCAAGGAGCTGCCACGGGGCTGGGGGAGAAGGGCTGTGGGGAAGGAACAACTGCTGGGAGGGCAGAGCAGGGCAGAGTCCTTCTGATCTCCACAGTGTGCTGCAGGGATGAGGGCTGGTCACAGCTCCAGATCAAAGCAGGACATTTCCCAGAAGGTATTTGCAAGAGGCACAGACAGACAGACTGGTTCCTTCAGTGTTATACTCTGGGTTGTCTGGGTGCTGACTGTGACAGAGAAATTAATCTCTGAGCACAGGAGGAGACACTGAATCTTGAACTCTGTTAGATTAGAGGGGATTTAACCTGAAAGTATCAGACATCCAAACGCTCTTACAGGCAGCATCAGTGTCACTTTCTCAGCCCTGGGCCCAGGGAAGCAGCTGCTGGCAGGGACAGCTCTAGGCAGCAGAGCCCTGGGCAGGGAGTGGGGGGAAAGTGCCCCCAAGGCCCTTGGGGAGGGGGTGTTCAGGCAGCTCTGGGGGCCTTTCCCTGCAGCTCTGCTGGGCACTGTGTGCTGGGCCATAGAAATGAGGATTCCTGCAGTGGAAAAGAACCTTCCCCAGATGTGATGGTAAAAATAGGAAACACAGGTACAATTATTCTAAGCTCAGACTAAGCTTCTGCTCTGCAGCCCCAGCTCTTCTGAGTCTTGGGTGTAGAGATGGAACATTTGTACTCAAGCTCTGTTACATTTGACATTCCTTGTTGTGTGTGAGAGCTCTATCAAAAACGTTCCATGTCCCACTGCAGCAGAGCAAAACTGACTCCTTGGCAGTGCATTTGTTGACATTTGACACATTCATTTCTTTTAGAAATAGAGTTGCTTTTTCACAGAGGTCTGTCTTAACTGTCCTTTCCTTTCCTGAACAGGCCCTGTGCTAGGAAACAACAGATGCCCAGCAGCAGCTCCCTCACCCAGTTCCTCCTCCTGGCATTGGCAGACAGGCGGGAGCTGCAGCTCCTGAACTTCTGGCTCTTCCTGGGCATCTCTCTGGCTGCCCTCCTGGCCAACGGCCTCATCCTCAGTGCCATAGCCTGCAACCACCACCTACACACCCCCATGGGCTTCTTCCTGCTCAACCTCTCCCTCACAGACCTGGGCTGCATCTGCACCACTGTCCCCAAAGCCATGCACAATTCCCTCCATAACACCACAACCATCTCCTACAAGGGATGTGCTGCACAGCTCTTTTTCTTTTATTTCTTCATCTCGGTAGAGTGTTGTCTCCTCACCATCATGTGCTACGACCGCTACGTTGCCATCTGCAAACCCCTGCACTACAGGACCCTCCTGGGCAGCAGAGCTTGTGCCCACATGGCAGCAGCTGCCTGGGCCACTGGGTTTCTCAATGCTCTGCTGCACACAGCCAGTACATTTTCCCTGCCCCTGTGCCAGGGCAATGCCCTGGGCCAGTTCTTCTGTGAAATCCCACACATCCTCAAGCTCTCCTGCTCACACTCAGGCTACGTCAGGGAAATTGGTCTTCTTATGCTTAGTGCCTGTATAATATTTGGTTGTTTTGTTTTCATTGTGTTCTCCTATGTGCATATCTTCAGGGCTGTGCTGAGGATCCCCTCTCAGCAGAGACAGCACAAAGCCTTTTCCACGTGCCTCCCTCACCTGGCCGTGGTCTCAGTCTTTGTCAGTACTGGTATTTTTTCTCAGCTGAAACCTCCCTCCCTCTCCTCCCCATCCATGGATCTGGTGGTGTCAGTTCTGTACTCAGTGGTTCCACCATCACTGAACCCCCTCATCTACAGCCTGAGGAACCAGGAGCTCAAGGATGCCATAAGGAAAATGATGACTGGATGTTTTTCAGGAGCAATAAAGTGCCTCTTTTCTTCTGCAGAACACTCATTGTGTAACCCTTTACTGGCCCAGCCTGCCTTCTAAACCTTTTGAGAGTGGTGGTAGTGGGGGTTTCCTATATTTTTTTTTACTCTTTTGATATTGTTAACACAGAAATTTATTCTTCATCTCATACCTAATTCACTCTCTACCTCTTTATTTTGACCTACAATTGTGTAAATGAGGAATCATTCTCTGTGTGCATTTGAAGAAAATAGAAGTTCCTGCAGCAACTTCTTTGTCAAACATCCTGCCTTTGTTATTCTGTACATGAGGTATCACAATCTATGAGTATAATAAAGGACTTGAATTCTTTTTTCCCGATTCTTCCTCCAAGATCTTCCCTGAAGCTGGAGGGCAGTGCCTGTGTGCAGAGGAGAAGGAGTAAAGAGTCCTGGTACAGGAGCACTGCCAGGGAGCAGCAGCTCTTGGCCTTTTCAGAGATGCTCTTTTTCCACTGCCTCCCTCTCCTTTCTGCTCCTTGCCCAAGGCCTGAGTGCTCTGGCAGCTCAGTCACTGCTGTGTGTCAGTCCTGTGACCATGGGCAGGGACAGGTCCTGGGCACTGTTGGGACAGAACTGGGCTCCTTAACATCATTTTCACCATGAAATGGGATCCCCCTGGGCAGTTCCTGGAGACTTTGTTCATTTTAAATGTTGGTGTAAAGAACAAGGCCAAGGAATAGACTCTCCAAAGTCTCATTGCTTTGCTTGTTTCCCCATTCAGTCCCTGCAGTGAGAGAAGTGACTCACTGGGGTACTTGAGGGACTGAGGGCTGGTTCAGCTGTACTGTGCTGGTGGCCAGTGGCAAATGGTCTCCAAGTCACCTGCCTGGGGCTCTGCAGCTTGTGAGGGCTCTGATGGCAGGTGAGGACTTGTCTGTAGGAACTCAGGAAGTGCAGGAGAGCACAGAGGATCTGCAGGGACAGCCTGTCCCAGACAGTCAGCAGGGAGTGGAGCCTTGGAGCAGAATCCTGCCCAGGGTGTAGTCACCCAGAGATCAAGTCCTAAATCTGCCTGTGAACTGGTAAAGGAGAGTTCTGCAACCCCAGGGGATGCAGCAGGAACAGAGAAAGGACTCTGGCGAGTGACTCGTCTGACCCGCAGAGAACTCCCCTTGTGCCTCCCCAGTTCAGGGAG
Organism: Neopelma chrysocephalum; assembly: GCF_003984885.1. Taxonomy (NCBI): domain Eukaryota; kingdom Metazoa; phylum Chordata; class Aves; order Passeriformes; family Pipridae; genus Neopelma; species Neopelma chrysocephalum. The sequence continues at coordinate 26,529 of NW_020923661.1, forward strand.
GGCTGTACCAGAGCCAGGGGTGGGCTTTCCAGGAGGGTGTCCTGAAGAACTCTCCAGCCCACAGGCTGGATGTAGTGGAGCCCTGCCCTGCCCTTTGTGCCATTGGAAACAGCCCATGGT